>NC_052324.1:32394098-32694098 GCF_016432855.1 Salvelinus namaycush | reverse complement strand
TCCCTCACAAGGAGTTTATTGGGCTATACAGGGTGTCGGAGACAAGGCGAGGGCATTGCGAAATTGCAACTGATGTGTTGTTGAGGCTCAATTTGCCCATGTCTGGCTTACGTGGGCAGAGTTATGATGGTGCCTCAAACATGGCAGGAAAATACACAGGTGCACAGGCAATTGTGAGGAGGCGGCAGCCATTAGCCCTCTATGTGCATTGTGCAGCACACTGTGTAAATCTGATTAAACAGGCTGGCTGCTCAGCCTCCCCACTGATCCGGGATTTCCTTTCTTGTGTCCATCAATTAGGTGTCCTCTATCAATCAAATGTATTTATAAAGCCCTTTTTACATCAGCCGATGTCACAGTCATGAAAGTTTAAGAGCATGTTTGAATCAATTATCACGTACAAAGATACACATCTGACCACCCTGAAACCTCTATGTCCAACAAGGTGGACTGTGAGGAATACTGCTATTAGAGCTGTGCTAGGGCAGTATGAGCAGGTACAAAGCAGCCTAGAGGAGATGGCAAAAACTGCATCCAAGACAGCTTCAACTGCCAGTGGCTTTTTTGAGCACTTCAGCAAAGGCAAGACTGTTGGGCCTCACACTTGCCTCTGCTGTTCTTGGAGAGCTTGAATGCCTAAACATTTCACTGCAGAAGGAAACTCAGACTGTCTCTGGTATGCAGGCTGCAGTCGACTGTGTGTGGTCATCTCTTAGGGGCAAGAGAAATGACGAAAGCTACCTTGCACTGTATGAGAAAGCAACAACATTGATTGACTCCATTGAATTCATTGAGACACACTCAAGACGATTTGCTGGCAAAGCAGTGGATCACTATAGGGCAGAATCTTTTTAAGTGTTGGATTGTGTGACGGTTCAGTTTGGCGACCGTTTTGACCAGGATAGTCATTATAGAATGTAGTTGGAAAGAGCGCTGCAAAAGTTGGAAAGAGCGCTTCTCATGGGGGAGTTGGATGAGTCTAGATCAGTACCCAGAGGTGAACATAGATTCTCTTTCAGTGCAGTTGCCTCTCTTTCGCAACAAATACCCCTGTAGCAGCAGTGGAGAGGCAGCAGGGGTATTTGTTCGGTTCTGTTGTTCATTAGTTCAGTAGTGTGTATGGCAGTGGATATCAACCTTTTTTGGGTTGCCTCAAAACAGGAACACCTTCTTATTTTGAGGCAAGGCAGGCAAGATTTTGAGTGGTCCTCATGGACCCCCACCCCCTCTATATTATATGTAAAGTTACTAGAAACCTTGTGGTACTGAATACGTTCATTACACTTTTTATTTCACGGACCCCTTGCAATTACACCAGGGACCCGTAGGGGTCCACGGACCCCTGTTTGAGAACCCCTGGTGTATAGTATGATAAACTCAGCAAAAAAATAAACTTTTTCAGGACCCTGTCTTTCAAAGATAATTCGTAAAAATCGAAATAACTTCAGATCTTCATTGTAAAGGGTTTAAACACTGTTTTCTGTTAGTTCAATGAACCATAAACAATTAATGAACATGCACCTGTGGAACGGTCGTTGAGACACTAACAGCTTACAGAATTAAGGTCACAGTTATGAAAATTTAGGACAGTAAAGAGGCCTATCGACTGACTCTGAAAAACAAAACAAAAAAGATGCCCAGGGTCCCTACTCATCTGTTTGAATGTGCCTTGGGCATGCTGCAAGGAGGCATGAGGACTGCAGATGTGGCCAGGGCAATAAATTGCAATGTCCGTACTGTAAGACGCCAAAGACTGCGCTACAGGGAGACAGGACGGACAGCTGATCGTCCTCGCAGTGGCAGACCACATGTAACAACAACTGCACAGGATCGGTACATCCGAACATCACACCTGCGGGACAGGTACAGGACGGCAACAACAACTGCCCGAGTTACACCAGGAACGCACAATCCCTCCATCAGTGCTCAGACTGTCCGCTATAGGCTGAGAAAGGCTGGACTGAGGGCTTGTAGGCCTGTTGTAAGGCAGGTCCTCACCAGACATCACCGGCAACAACTTCGCCTATGGGAACAAACCCACCGTCGCTGGACCAGACAGGACTGACGAGTCGCGGTTTTGTCTCACGAGGGGTGATGGTCGGAGTCGCGTTTATCGTCGAAGGAATGAGCGTTACACCGAGGCCTGTACTCTGGAGCGGGATTGATTTGGAGGTGGAGGGTCCGTCATGGTCTGGGGCGGTGTGTCACAGCATCATCGGACTGAGCTTGTTGTCATTGCAGGCAATCTCAACTCTGTGCGTTACAGGAAAGACATCCTCCTCCCTCATGTGGTACCCTTCCTGCAGGCTCATCCTGACATGACCCTCCAGCATGACAATGCCACCAGCCATACTGCTCGTTCTGTGCGTGATTTCCTGCAAGACAGGAATGTCAGTGTTCTGCCATGGCCAGCGAAAAGCCCGGATGTCAATCCCATTGAGCACGTCTGGGACCTGTTGGATCAGAAGGTGAGGGCTAGGGCCATCCCCCCCAGAAATGTGCAGGAACATGCAGGTGCCTTGATGGAAGAGTGGGGTAACATCTCACAGCAAGAACTGGCAAATCTGGTGCAGTCCATGAGGAGGAGATGCACTGCAGTACTTAATGCAGCTGGTGGCCACAGCAGATACTGACTGTTACTTTTGATTTTGACCCACCCTTTGTTCAGGGACACATTATTCCATTTCTGTTAGTCGCATGTCTGTGGAACTTGTTCAGTTTATGTCTCAGTTGTTGAATCTTGTTATGTTCATACATTATTTACACATGTTAAGTTTGCTGAAAATAAACGCAGTTGACAGTGAGAGAACTTTCTTTTTTTGCTGAGTTTTTGTTATTTGTTTAGTAGTTCTTAGTTTTTAGTGCATGACAGTACACTTACTAATGATTTATTTTGTTATTTTATTTAAAATTGCATACTTTGTGTGACATACTTGTCCATAGCTGTTGTTTGAAGAGTTGAGACACTGACTGAACAATAAATAAGTATTTTTGAAGGATATTTTGGTTGATTTATTTGAGTTATTCATTGAAGTAGTTATTTCGCTTTTAGAACTGTACTTATTTTGAGCTTTTTGTTCTTGTAAAGCTATTGTCGACTCAGGCCAGTGGCACATATTTAATGACTATATAAATGTATCAGAAAAGGTCAAATAAAAAGGTCAATTCAATACTGAGACCAACTTTGTGATGGTTCTCAATGGAGATTATTTTAGATGAGATCGCAGCATTCTCGTTGTATTTACGAAACTGCACCCATACAGTGTACAGTACCATTGCCACCTACTGGCCTTTCTTAGTATTGCTGGTTGTAAATACAAATACCTGCATACATACTGGACTGATAAGGAACACTACTGTAACTATTAATAGTAGTAGTATTATAATGATTTAAACATTTTAACAAGTTGGGATAAACCTTCAGTTAACTACCTATCAATTATCCAGTAGTAGTAAGTATGGTTCCTCAATATACATTTAGCCTACGTTGTAATATGTTATGTGTTACAGCACTACTTTGGTGTCCCCCTCAGGAATTTCTCTTGAGAAAATTTCATGTAATTGTTCCCTCCAAAGTTGATATCAACTTTTCGCCCCTGCATTGGATAGCGTTTCAGAATTCGCCGATAAATTGGTTCACATGGAAAACTAAAGGCATAGAAACCGTAAATGACTTGGTAATAGGAAATACAATTATTTCCATGACAGAATTATAAAGCAAATTTGGACTGACCAATGTAGATATTTTCAAATACATGCAACATAAAAATGTCATATCACGAAATGTCGATTTGAAATAATTTGGACATCAGCGCAATGTTGAGGGAATCCTATTTGAGTCTGAAAATGATATTCATATGATAGGTAAGATTCTATTGGGACCACGACTTAAAAATAACTTATACTGGCACAAGATGGATGGAATGTTGGAACATACAGTTAACGAAAATGTACGCTTAATCCAGTATAAACTAAGTTATGGAATTTATTATACAAGTGACAAAATTCACAAATTCTACAGTGGGTTGGACGATACACTATATATACAAAAGTATGTGGACAACTCGGGCTAAGCACCTTAGTTCCAGTGAAGGGAAATCTTAAAACTATAGCATACAATTACATTCTAGACGATTCTGTGCTTCCAACTTTGTGGCAACAGTTTGGGGAAGGCCCTTTTCTGTTTCAACATTACATTGCCCCCGTGCACAAATCGAGGTCCATACAGAAATGGTTTGTTGAGATCGGTGTGGAAGAACTTCACTGGCCTGCACAGAGCCCTGAACTCAACCCCATCAAATAACTTTGGGATGAATTGGAACACCGACTGCCAGCCAGGCCTAATCGCCCAACATTAGTGCCTGACCTCGCTAATGCTCTTGTGGCTGAATGGAAGCAAGTCCCCCAGCAATGTTCCAACATCTAGTTGAAAGCCTTCCCATAAGGGTGGAGGCTTTTATAGCAGCAAAGGGAGGACCAACTCCATATTAATGCCCATGATTTTGGAATGAGATGTTCAACGAGCAGATGTCCACATACCTTTGGTCATGTAGTGCACTTTTCTCATCAGTCATCTTGAAAAAATGCATACTTAAAACCTTTTACTGCAGTGGGCTAAATCAGGGTCACACAGACTGTTTCGTTGTAGTCAAATCTACTTTGAAACAAAAGTATACACCTCACACACATGGTTATGGGTTAAAAAAAGAAGACACCTGTACCGGGGGTTCAATTTTAGGACCCGTTTAGGTATATACAGTATATAGAGAGTTTTATTATTTGAATATGGACTTTTAACTATAGCCCATAAACGCATTGAATAACACATTCATAAGGTTTTTTAACTAATATGACCACTCTATGGACTCATCTGAAGGTAACCTGAACCAGTTACCAGTTTTAAAACTGGCACCGGTTACCTTCAGACAAGTCCATAGAGTGGTCATGTTAGTTTGTATGCCAAACCATTCGGAAGCTACAGACGTTTTCGTGAGAAACCCGTTTTTCGGGATGTTTCATGGTCTGACAAACATCACTGTAGCTTTGCCACCTTCCACCGCAGTCTAATGCCTCGATCCCACCAACAGAGCTTGCGCAAAATGGTAAACAGCATCATCTGGATATGTGTGCAACAAAAGTTCAACTTTTAGCTTCTGCTACCATTTATGTCAAGCCGTCTACGCATACAGTTCGATAAAGACAACGTATGCAGCACACAGAAAGCAAACGCAGGGTTCCATTGGAAATTAATGTACTTCTGGTGTACCAAAATGCAATAATTCTGTCTGTGTGATCGAGGCACAAAAGCCAATTTAGAGGCTTTACATGGTCAAACCTCCTGAGGCACGCAGAGGCCAAATCAAGCTGTGTACCGCATCGCTGTGCGCTTCTCAAATGTTATAACAATGATTGGTTGACGATAGGTGGGGGCGCCAGCTCCTGTATAAACACAAACTCACTTCCTAACAACTTCCTTCACAACAACTCTGCTCTACAGCCGACGGAGCATAGCGCAGTGTTGCAATGTCTGTCATAAAAGGGGCATCTTCTTGTATACGCTCCGTTATTCAACGCAGATTTTTCTACATGGAAATTGAAACCCGACAGATGTATCATTTCTTGTGAAGACTAGGGGCAGTATTGAGTGAGTTTTTCAACGGAAGTCCTGCCCCTGTGTCTGCATCATATTTTCCGGTATCTTTTCGACACAGAAGAAACATTCTGCTTCTTTTGGTAGGAAAGATGGCGGAAGTGGATGCTGAGTTCGAATCAAGCAGCGCGTCAAGCATAATTGGTGAAGACGAATGTTCTGAATGGACAACAGTAGTAGCGAAAACTGGGACAAAAAAGGAAATTGTCTAAAATTGGAGTAGAGGACACTGTATGAATGATAATGAATCGCTTCTTGTTGGGATGCATTTGTTGAGTAAGGATGCATATGTGGGAAACCCGTTTGAGGTGTCGAAAATGAGTCTGTCAGTGACCAATAACTTGGCGCCGGAAGAAATGGCAGCAGTTTTACTGCGCCCAACCAATTGTGCTATTATGTGTGTTTTTTCGCATTATTTGTAACTTATTTTGTACATAATGTTTCTGCAACCATATCTTATGGCAAAAAAAGAGCTTCTGGATATCAGGACAGCGATCACTCACCTCGGATTAGACAAAGATTTTTTCTACAACTTGTGCATACAAGACATTCTCCAAACACCCCACAGGACTGACATCCCCGTTATTTGCAAGAGGAAGCGAAGCAGGTACAGAGGACAAAGAGCCGGCTGCCTGGTCAGGACCCGGTGAAGGCAACTGGGAAAGCTGCCATTACCGTCAATACTACTCGCCAATGTGCAATCATTGGACAATAAATTAGACGAGGTACTGTCACGAGAATTTTCAATCCCAATGATTGAATAATAACTAACAATTATTAAAGCTTTGACTAATTCCCGAGGTTTGTAAGACCCTGGGTTTAATAATAATTAGGCAAAGACTCAGCAAATGCAAAAGGTCCGTACAGTTTATTCAGAGAGCGCTTTAAAGTCCATAATACAAAGACATCCATTTTATAACTCACTCCCTACTTACGCGCATACCTCCACACAAACAGTAGATAGCCTATGCACATACATACACACGAACAGTAGGTGGAATGTATCCTTCCCCATGGTTCTCACCACTGTTTATCACTACCAAACGGGCAGTTCCATTCCCCCGAGATTAGAGGAACCTTGACAGGACTCCCTGTCCTGCTGTTAGTTTCTCAGAGTTCTAGCCAGGTCAGGTCATACACAGTTTAATTGTTCTCGGTATCTTCTTAGTCACACACACACACATGTCTCGACCAAACCTTATTAGACTGAAGTTTACCATTCTAATTCATTATACATGTTACAGAATCGAATGATTACTAATAGTTACGTTTGTGTCACGCCCTGACCATAGATTGCTTTGTATGTTTCTATGTTTTGTTTGGTCAGGGTGTGATGTGGGTGGGCATTCTATGTTGTATGTCTAGGTTGTCTGTTTCTATGTGTTTGGCCTAGTATGGTTCTCAATCAGAGGCAGGTGTCAGTCGTTGTCTCTGATTGGGAGCCATATTAAGGTAGCCTGTTTTTCATTTGTGTTTTGTGGGTGGTTGTTTCCTGTGTTAGTGTTTTCACCATACGGGACTGTTTCGGGTTTTTTCAGTATTTTGCACTTTGTTATTTTGTATTGTTTAGTGTTCAGTTTTATAATAATTAAAATGGACACTTACCACGCTGCACATTGGTCCGACATTTCATACTCCTCTTCAGACGAGGACGAAACCCGTTACAGTTTGTCTAATTATTCATTAGATATGTTACATAATGTCATAATTACGTTTCAGGGTGGAATTGTTTAGTCATTACCTTTAAGCATATAAATTCCCTTATCAGTACGATCACGAATATCCTACCAACGGGACATCAAAAACTGTAATATCCTATGTTTCACGGAATTGTGGCTGAATGACGACATGGATATTCAGCTTGCGGGATATACGCTGCACCGGCAAGATAGAACAGCACACTCCGGTAAGACGAGGGGGGGGCGGTGTGCATATTTGTTAACAACAGCTGGTGCACGAAATCTAAGGAAGTCTCTAGATTTTGCTCGCCTGAAGTAGAGTATATTGTGATAAATTGCAGGCCAAACTACTTGCCTAGAGAGTTTTCAGCTATACTTTTCGTGGCTGTTTATTTACCACCACAGACAGATGCTGGCACTAAGACCACACTCAGTCAGCTGTATAAGGAAATAAGCAAACAGGAAACCACTCACCCAGAGGCGGCGCTCCTAGTGGCCGGAGACATTAATGCAAGGAAACTTAAATCAGTTCTACCAAATTTCTATCAACATGTTAAATGTGCAACCAGAGGGAAACAAATTCTAGATCACCTGTACTCACATTTACATTACATTTTAGTCGTTTAGCAGACGCTCTTATCCAGAGCGACTTACAGTAGAGTGCATACATTTTATTACATTTTTTTACATACTGAGACAAGGATATCCCTACCGGCCAAACCCTCCCTAACCCGGACGACGCTATGCCAATTGTGCGTCGCCCCACGGACCTCCCGGTTGCAGCCGGCTGCGACAGAGCCTGGGCGCGAACCCAGCCCAGCCTGGGCGCGAACCCAGAGACTCTGGTGGCGCAGCTAGCACTGCGATGCAGTGCCCTAGACCACTGCGCCACCCGGGAGATGCGCCACCCGGTACTCCACACACAGAGACGCGTACAAAGCTCTCCCTCGCCCTCTGTTTGTGTCACGTTCGCTGGACTAATTATCGGACCAAACTGCAGCGCGATATGGTTTCCGCATAATATTTATTTGAAACCGCACAAAACAACAAAGAAAGAACGAAACAAACAACAAACCGTGACTACAGAGGTGCTACGTGTACTAACTCAAAACAATATCCCATTAAACACAGGTGGAAAAAATGGTACTTAAATATGATCCCCAATTAGAGAACAATAGCCAGCTGCCTCTAATTGGGAATCATTCCAAACACCAACATAGAAAAACTAAACTAGAACCCCGAAAAGAAAATAATGACTAGAAAACCCCCCAGTCATGCCCTGACCTACTATACCATAGAAAAACAAAGGCTCTCTATGGTCAGGGCGTGACAGTACCCCCCCAAAGCTGCGGACTCCGGCCGCAAAACCTGAAAGGGGGGGTGATTAGTGTCAGTGGCGGCTCTGGTGCAGGTCGTAGCCCTCACTCAGCTCGCGGATCCGCCAGCATCGGTGGTGGCTCTGGTGCGGGACGAAGAACCCGCTCATCCCGCGGATCCGCCAGCATCGGGGGCGGCTCTGGTGCGGCACGAAGAACCCGCTCAACTCGTGGATCCACCATCTTTGGTGGCGGCTCTGGTCCGGGCCGAAGAACCCGCTCATCCCATGGATCCAGCTATGTACCCGGGCTGACCCCTGTGCCTGGACTGGACCTCGGTATCAAGGAAGGCTCCTGCCATGGAGCGGGTCTGGACACCAGATCTGGACTGGACATCAGTGCAGTGGAAGGCTCCTGCCATGGAGCAGGACTGGATGCCGTATCTGGACTGAGCACCGGCTCAGGAGAAGGCTCCAGCCATGGAGCTGGACCGGACGCCGTGCCTGGACTGGGCATCGGCGCAGGGGAAGGCTCCCGCCATGGAGCGGGACTGGACGCTGTGCCTGGACTGGGCATCCAACGCAGAAGAAGACTCTGGCCTTGGAGCTGGACTGGACGCCGTGCTTAGACTAGGCATCGGCGCAGGGGAAGGCTCCGGCCATGGAGCTGGAGGTTCCGGACCGTTGACCGTCGCAGGAAGTTCCGGACCGTTGACCGTCGCAGGAAGTTCCGGACCGTTGACCATCTCAGGAGGTTGCGGACTGTGGACCGTCTCCGGAGATTCCGGACTGTGGACCGTCGCCGGAAGCTCTGGACTGGGACTCGTCGCTGGAAGCTCTGGACTGGGGACCGTCGCCGGAAGCTCTGGACTGGGGACCATCGCCGGAAGCTCTGGACTGGGGACCGTCGCCGGAAGCTCTGGACTGGAGACCGTCGCCGAAAGCTCTGGACTGGGGACCGTCGCCTGAAGCTCTGGACTGGGGAGGCGCACTGGAGGCCTGATGCGTGGGGCTGGCACAGGTGGCACCGGACTGGTGACACGCACCTCAGGGCGATTGCGAGGAGCAGGCACAGGACACACCGGACTGGGAAGGCGCACTGGAGGCCTAGTGCGTGGAGCCGGGACAGGTGGCGCCAGACTAGTGACACGCACTTCAGGGCGAGTGCGGGGAGCAGGCACAGGACGTACCTGACTGGGAATACACACTTCACGGAGAGTGCGAGGAGCAGGCACAGGACGTACCGGACTGGGAAGGCGCACTTGAGGGAGAGTGCGAGGAGCAGGCACAGGACACACCGGACTGGGAAAGCGCACTGGAGGCCTAGTGCGTGGAGCCGGCACAGGTGGCGCCAGACTGGTGACACGCACTTCAGTGCGAGTGCGGGGAGCAGGCACAGGACGTACCTGACTGTGAACACGCACATCAGGGAGAGTGTGAGGAGCAGGCACAGGACGTACCTGACTGGGTAGGCGCACTTGAGGGCAGAAGCGTGGAACCGGCACAGGTTGCACCAGACTGCTAACCGGATCCTCTGGTCAGATGTTGAGCAGAACACACTTGCATCTCTCTCATCTCACTCTCTCCCAACTTCGCCATTGCCTCCCTGACAGTCTCTGGCTCTTCCCTTTGCTCAGCCGCCAGCTCCATGTGCCCCCCACCAAAAAACACTTGGGGTTGTCCTTGGGCTTTCTGTAGCCGCGAACCCTGTCATCGTCGCTGTCCTCCATAATCTCCTTCCGTCTGTCGCCAAGGAAGGGTTTTGCATCTCCCCCTCACAGTGACTCGGTCTATAAAAAAGTGGTCAAATGAAGCAGATGCTAAACTACAGGACTGTTTTGCTATCACAGACTGGAACATGTTCCGGGATTCTTCCGATGGCATTGAGGAGTACACCACATCAGTCACTGGCTTTATCAATAAGTGCATCGAGGACGTCGTCCCCACAGTGACTGTACGTACATACCCCAACCAGAAGCCATGGACTACAGGCAACATTAGCACTGAGCTAAAGGGTAGAGCTGCCACTTTCAAGGTGCGGGACTCTAACCCGGAAGCTTACAAGAACCCCTGCTATGCCCTGCGACGAACCATCAAACAGGCAAAGCTTCAATACAGGGCTAAGATTGAACCATACTACACCGGCTCCGACGCTCGTCTTATGTGGCAGGGCTTGCAAACTATTACAGACTACAAAGGGATGCACAGCTGCGAGCTGCCCAGTGACACGAACCTACCAGATGAGCTAAATCACTTCTATGCTCGCTTCGAGGAAAGCAACACTGAGGCATGCATGAGAGCATCAGCTGTTCCGGATGACTGTGTGATCACGCTCTCCGTAGCCGACGTGAGTAAGACCTTTAAACAGGTCAACATACACAAGGCTGCGGGGCCAGACGGATTACCAGGATGTGTGCTCCGGGCACGTGCTGACCAACTGGCAGGTGTCTTCACTGACATTTTCAACATGTCCCTGATTGAGTCTGTAATAGCAACATGTTTCAAGCAGACCACCATAGTCCCTGTGCCCAAGAACACAAAGGCATGCTGCCTAAATGACTACAGACCCGTAGCACTCACGTCCGTAGCCATGAAGTGCCTTGAAAGGTTGGTAATGGCTCACATCAACACCATTATCCCAGAAACCCTAGACCCACTCCAATTTGCATACCGCCCAAACAGATTCACAGATGATGCAATCTCTATTGCACTCCACACTGCCCTTTCCCACCTGGATAAAAGGAACACTTATGTGAGAATGCTATTCATTGACAACAGCTCAGCGTTCAACACCATAGTACCCTCAAAGCTCATCACTAAGCTAAGGATCCTGGGACTAAACACCTCCCTCTGCAACTGGATCCTGGACTTCCTGACGGGCCGCCCCCAGGTGGTGAGGGTAGGTAGCAACACATCTGCCACGCTGATCCTCAACACTGGAGCTCCACAGGGGTGCGTGCTCAGTCCCCTCCTGTACTCCCTGGTCACCCACGACTGCGTGGTCAGGCACGACTCCAACACCATCATTAAGTTTGCAGATGACACAACAGTGGTAGGCCTGATCACAGACAACGACGAAACAGCCTATAGGGAGGAGGTCAGAGACCTGGCCGTGTGGTGCCAGAATAACAACCTATCCCTCAACATAGCCACGACTAAGGAGATGATTGTGGACTACAGGAAAAGGAGGACTGAGCACGCCCCCTTTCTCATCGATGGGGCTGTAGTGGAGCAGGTTGAGAGCTTCAAGTTCCTCTGTGTCCACATCAACAACAAACTAGAATGGTCCAAACACAGCAAGACAGACGTGAAGAGGGCACGACAAAGCCTATTCCCCCTCAGGAAACTAAAAAGTTTTGGCATGGGTCCTGAGATCCTCAACAGGTTCTACAGCTGCAACATCGAGAGCATCCTGACTGGTTGCATCACTGCCTGGTATGGAAATTGCTCGGCCTCTGACCGCAAGTCACTAAAGAGGGTAGTGCGTACAGTAGGTGGCAGGATGCCCCATTAACTTGTGCGATCGCCAATATACCGAAGAAGAAAGGTCTGCTATTAAGCTTTTTCTTGTGCTTTTATTTTGAGATTTGCTATGTTCAATTATGTCAATGTGCAGTTCTGAGGAGCGTCTCTGCGAGCTAGTGAGAATACGATAACATTTACAACCCTTCCATGCGGTTGTATTCGGACAAGTATGCAAAAACAACAGCTGGAGGGAGATATCACGAAATTTGAACACCGATATTAATATCAAAGAAACATGGAGAAAGATTCGGGACCCGATATTAATATCAAAGAAACATGGAGAAGGATTCGGGACTCGTTCGCAATCTGAAAAGGGTGAAGGAGACGAGGAGTGGGGCTGCCGCTCGTGTGTGTGTCCCACCGATTGTCTGACAACTGGATTAGCTTCGTGTTCACTTGAAACATCGTCAGACATCAATATGCCAGATACGGTATATTCTCATCATGCAGCCGAGCCCTTTTGTGCTGTGTGTGTGTGTGTGATATCTTATGTTTAGCCGACCTAGTTGGAACAGTTAGAACATGTGGTATCAGCTCTTTTCTGGATGAAAGAAATTGTTAGTGGGAAATATTCAGAGCCTGTGTTGTCAAATCATAATGAATAGCAGGGTTAGTTCAAACATCTGACAACATACAGTGTCGTAATTAGATTGAGATGTTTATTAAATCAGTTATTTTGGGAAAACATTTTATCTCAAAGGAGCCCATGTAGATGTTTTAAGATTGCGTGCATTGTATTCTAATGTATTCGCAATCTGCTTGTAGGTTTGGGAGGGGCTGGTGTTTTGGACAAAGCAGAGCCCTGAGGGCCTATCTACAGGTGGTTCATCGCCCCTTGATTCTTCACCTCCCGGCCCCTTTCCCCGATGCCCTTCTCACCAACACCCAACGTACTGTCCAGGCGCACCCTTGCTCTCTGCCCTGCAACTCATCAACCTCCGCTCCATCTCCCTGACCCAGCTCCAATGGCCAATTGAGGAAGACAGCTGAGGATCCTTTGGACACTGACATTATGCAGCAGGTGGATGACTTGAAACGGCAACAGTGTCCAGCAATGGCCATCTTCGATGTCATGGTACCATGGATGGTATTTATTCCAGCTGATCAATGTCTCCCGTTTGTCAGGGACGTGATGATGTACTTTCACAGGGCCATCAATCAGTAGTGTCCGCCCCGTCCACTCTCGAGTGAGACAGAGCCCTCCGTCTCACTCCAAAAACGTGTGTTGTGTGTCACGTTCGTCGTAATGTGGAAGAGAGGACCAAGGCGCAGCGTGAAGTGAATACATTCTTCTATTTATTTAAGAAGAAACACTAACCAAACTAATACAAAACAAACGTGACGCTATATATAACAGTGCAGACACAGGCAACTAACACATAGACAATAACCCACGAAATCCCTAAAGAATATGGCTGCCTAAATATGGTTCCCAATCAGAGACAATGATAAACAGCTGCCTCTAATTGAGAACCAATCTAGGCAACCATAGACATACAAACACCTAGACTAGAAAACACCCCATAAACATACAAAACCCCTAAACAAGACAAAACACATAAATCCCCCATGTCACACCCTGACCTAACCAAAATAATAAAGAAAACAAAGATAACTAAGGCCAGGGCGTGACATTGTGTGCTTTTTTTCTTATTCACACGTAAGGGTGGTGGGTAATTTCCAGTTTTTTTTTTGCATGATCTTTTTATATTGACTGAGGAAATAATTATTGTTACTGGTGTTTACTTTGTTTTTTCTCTTATTTCCCCTTTCACCACACTTTTACCCTGTGTTTTACGTATCACTATTTTCCTCTTGAGACAGTAAATAAATATTTAAAAGGTCTGCAAATGTATTTGTACTTGTGGCAGAAAATATTACTGTTTTGAATTAGTCACTCAGTAAACTTGTACTACTTTGTAGATTAGGTTAATGTCTTGGGGGTCTGTCCTTATTGTCTACAGCTGGACACTCAATCTCACCCATGTACTATAGCAGGAAGGTCTCCACTGAAAGGCCACTACACATAACAAGGTCTAGCCTCCAAAGAATATGAAAAACTAAAACAAGGATGAAGTGACTGTCATTATTGTAGTCTTTATTGTGATTTGTAAAGTGTGAATAAGAAGAACAGGGAAACCATTTTGTGTAGCTCAACATGACAGACATCAACCAGAATAAGAGAATGTATGTAAACACGTTTTCCAAACCACACTCCAACATTTACATGTCTTTTGTTACATGTCTGTGGTGCAGGTAATTGTTGACGGCCACACAGGCCTTCACAATGGTCTCAGCTTTCTCTAGGATCCTCGTGTCTTGTAGCAAGGATCCCAAAGCAGTTCTCGGAAATTCTTCTGGTTCTTGAGTGGCAGTAGCTGTAGATCTTAGTGTCATCAAGGCCATAAGACCCTTTGAATAAAATAAGCATTTCCATTAGTATTGAACAGGAATATGAAGGCTATCAATGTACTGTAACAACTGTGTAGCATATGCTTTGGACATAGGCCCTTATTCTCTTACTAAGATGCTTGATCACTTTTATGCATATCATTACAATGTCTATATTGGTATAATTTTCACAAATGTATATAGTCACATGTATTCAATGTATCTTACCTGGATATGGTCGCATCAGGTTTACCCTCAGAGGGAATGCCTCGCATCCCACAAAGACATATGGGCTTGGTGTTTGGGTCCCCAGCAAGCACTCTGGCATTGGTAGCAGCAGCTGGCCTGCAATGAGTGGGGAGCCAAAATTGATAGACTGACATGTAACTAGCTAGCTACAAGTATTTGTAAACAGGCATGTTGTCTTTAGCTAAAGTAAAAAAGAGTGTCTCGGCCCCTATAGCTTGGTAAACTACTCTGGCTCCCCAAGCCCCTAGTGGATATACACTACACAAGGCGGACTTCCTCTCTGGGTGGAACGCAACGAAAAGAGTCCGCTGCCCCAAAAAATCCCACTCCACCCATGTGCACGCACGTAGATCAACAGAGTGGAGTCTCGAGCGGCCTTATATATATGCATATTGAGACACAGCCCATGCAAAAAAAACATTGCTAACTTACACTAACAGATTTTGATGGGGATCTTTGTATTATGTTACTTAGATTGACGCACAGGTGCGTCAACAGACTCTTGAGGATTTAAACTGGTACTGGTTACCTTCAGACGAGTCCATGGAGTGGTCATATTAGTTTGTAGGCCAAACCGTTCGTAAGCTACATAGCTAATTTTCAAATTGTACTTGTAGGCGTAGACCTATCAAGACATTAGTTCAAGAAAAGTTTTTTTGAATTTCCTGTCTCAAATATCACAACCAAATCAAATTTGTCACGTGCCAAATACAACAGGTGTAGACCTTACCATGAAATGCTTACTTACAAGCCCTTAACCCTTGACCAACAATGCAGTTCAAGAAATAGAGTTAAGAAAATATTTACTAAATAAACGAAAGAAAAAATGTAAGAAAAAGTAACACAATAAAATAACAATAACGAGGCTATATAAAGGGGGTAATGTGCGGGGGTACAGGTTAGTCAAGGTAAATTTGGACATGTAGGTAGTGGTAAAGTGACTATGCATAGATAATAAACAGTGAGTAGTGTAAAAACAAAGGGGGGGGGGTCAATGTAAATTGTCCTGGTGGCCATTTCATTAATTGTTCAGCAGTCTTATGGGTTGGGGGTAGAATCTGTTAGCATGTGAATGGCAGTATTAGACTTGTTACGCATCCCAAATTGTTTCATGAAGTAGATTTAATTGTTATTTGAGTCATCTGTAACTTTAACTTTTCTATTTTGAAAACAGCTGACAGTGTTTTGTAACATTGTAACAAACACTTAAACAAATATGTACAGTAAGTTTTGAATATCAGTTCAGTCAAAACAATATTCACTCTGTAAAACAATGTTTTGTTGCTATGCCTTCATTTAGCTTTGGTTATTGAAATCCATCTTAGGTCAGATCAAAAACAGCAAATGTTCAAAACAAATACACAAAAAAGTCTCAAACACTTTTTCAAAGCATATCTGGACCTTACCTGCAAGCCAGAACAACACTGTAGTCAGTAGAAGTATTTTTGTTGTTCAATGTTCAATGTTCAAAATATGAGGTAAAACCGAGCAGAAGGTGGTTTTGTCAGTGTATGTCAGTGTCTGAGAGGGGCATGTCAGAAAATGGCCAACCAAATATATCGAGCCTAATAGAGAGCGCGCTTGTTTTCTTTTTGTTTTTGCATAGTTGGGTTGATTTAATCACATTGAATCATATAATTAAAAGTTGTGAATGTTTAATAGGCAAATATAGGATAGCTTAGTACACATTTAGAAATGTGAATGGAAGTTGTCCTGATATCTGTGAAAATAAAAAAACAGCTAATGACTCAAATATGCGAACGTTAAATGCTAATGAATTTCCAATATTTGGTTCAATCAATGTTTCTTATGGCTTGTACCTGGGACTTTTATTTTTTCGATGGCGCGTACTTGTCATCTAGCTAGACAGTTTTGCTCACTGCCATTGGCTGTTGGCGTATCCAATGAAAAAGAGTGTTGGTGTCTTCCTTACAGCCTCCCATGCGTGTGAGTGCGTGTTAGCAAAGCAACACAATGGTAAATTTACTGAACATTTGTTTAGCTTTTAATAATCTCATATTTGCTTAAAACATCAGATTATTTCTGACTCCAGTGTAGAAATTAAGCAAATATTTTGATGTCGGACTCTCTGTTTAAACGTTGCTGATCCAGGTTACCATGCTGGCTAGCTTCTTAGCGTTAGCTAGCTAGCTAGTTTGCTAGCCAAACACAGCCAAGTGGACATTTTGGACTGTTGTGTATTTAAGATTTTATGGTGTTTTTTTTGTTTGTTTTTTTACTTTAATCCATGATACTGTTTTATGAATGAATGATACAGCCAGCGTTCAACTGTACATGGTGTGTTTTTGTCTGATTGTAGCTTCGCCGAGAGACGAGACTGAGACGGGAGTATCTGTATAGGAAGGCCCAGGAGGACAGAGTGCGGACGATTGAGGAGAAGAAACAGAAGCTGAAATCTGCTCTTGATGGTGAGGATTGCATGTAATTCAGAAGATTGGGTGAATGATGAACAATCTGAAATGTTTTGATACTTTTTAGGATGGCAATAGACATGGCCTTGAAAACAAGTGACAATTTGGGTAACATTAGTTAGTTCCAAGACTTTGACTCTTCTTTTTTTTTTTTCGCAGACAATCGTCTCATCCCTACGGAGGTTCGCAGAGAAGCAGTACAGTTACAGAAATTGCTGGAGTATGACGATGAGGGAGCGGAAGGTTTGTTCCATAGAAATAGAATGACATTCTCCATATAATTCAGTTTTTTCCGCACATCGGGTTCTGCATCTGCACATCCACTGTAAATATTATGTCGCTCATGACAATGAGCACCTTCTCTGTGCGTGCAGGTGTCAGTTCTCACATGGATGATGAGTATAAATGGGCTGGAGTGGAGGATCCAAAGGTCATGGTCACAACGTCAAGAGACCCCAGCTCTCGACTCAAGATGTTTGTCAAAGTCTGTCCCCATTATATGTCTCAAGATATTGGCCCTTTCTCAATTTGTCTTTCCTTGAATCCTTGCATCCTCCTTACTCGCCTCCTTCTAAAAAGACTTTGGAGAAGATAGGAGGCAAGGAGATAGGATTAAGGAATCGTAGAAAGATTAATTGAGAGATGCGTTCTTGTTAAATGTCTGTCCTCTGCCCAATCTCTAACACAAAGTATGTTTACAGTAATGACCTCTCCTCAATTGTGCCTGATGTGTAACTTTTGCTGTTGACAGGAGGTGAAGCTGATCTTTCCAGGCGCTCAGCGTATGAACAGGGGAGGTCATGAGATCAATGCTCTGGTACAAGCCTGTAAAGCCAACAATGTTACAGACCTGGTCATTGTTCATGAAACCAGAGGACAGCCAGGTAAGCCCATCCATAACCAACACCAAATCCTCTCATTTAAGTATCATAGCCCTGCACTATTATTTCTCTAGGTTTAATAATATTAGATGTTTGTTTAATGCGAACAGAGGTTGTAATTATCCAGTCTGTTTGTGCTATATCGTGCTATTTCCTTGTCACTCCTTGCCAAGTTTGGCTTCACAGAACAGCAATAGTGTAGGCAAGAGTGCACAAATGGATCTGGGTAGACTATAATGACTATTTCCAAGTATAAAAACACTGCATTGAGGTAACCTTAAAATAACTACTTTTATATTGCCTGTGGTATTAATAGATGGGCTGGTGGTGTGCCATCTACCTTTTGGACCAACTGCATACTTCACCCTTTACAATGTGGTAATGAGACATGATGTGCCAGACATTGGAACCATGTCTGAGGCCTACCCCCACCTCATCTTTCACAACTTCTCCTCACGACTTGGCCAGAGGGTGAGCCTTGACACTTAATAAATGTTTAGACTTATTATTTGAGTAGTGAATGCAAATGTTTGACACTGACTGTAAGTAATTCTCAATCAGGTTTCCAATATCCTCAAGTATTTGTTCCCAGTGCCTAAAGAGGACAGTAGACGAGTTATCACATTTGCCAACCAGGAGGATTTTATATCTTTCAGGTGAGTAGAGGGATGCTTTGGATGAGCTATTTGGGAAAATGTACCTTGTGTTTTTCTGATTCATTTTCTAGACTCAGTCAGACTTATTCACTTAAAGTAAGGACCTATTTTCATTGCAGACATCACACTTACAAGAAAACGGACCACAAGAACATTGAGTTGTCAGAAGTTGGGCCCAGATTTGAAATTAAATGTAAGTGCAATGTTTTCCCTTTCTCATCATTAGCAACATCAAAGGAGTTTTTTTTTTACAAGGTGGAATTTTGTATTAATTGCAGTTTTACCC
Organism: Salvelinus namaycush; assembly: GCF_016432855.1. Lineage (NCBI taxonomy): Eukaryota > Metazoa > Chordata > Actinopteri > Salmoniformes > Salmonidae > Salvelinus > Salvelinus namaycush. The sequence continues at coordinate 32,675,034 of NC_052324.1, read as the reverse complement.
TTTCTTGCACTGCAGCCCCTATACCATTTGTGTATCTTCCTCTTGTGTGTTTTGATGATGTACACACATTATAATTGTTATATTATAAAATAGTGCTTTAACTGGTTTTCCGTCTGTAGTGTACATGATCAAGCTTGGTACCTTGGAGAATGAGGCTACAGCGGACGTTGAATGGCGCCACCACTCGTACACACACACTGCCAAAAAGAGGAAGTTTCTCAGCGTGGAGTAGCCTCAACCAGTATTCCCCTTTCATGGACCGCTCATGGCAAAAGCAGCCCAACCACATAGTTGTATAATGCTGTGTTAAGTTTTACACACCATTCCTCGGATATGTATTTCATGTTAATATGGTGTCAGACCATGGATAATTTCATGGAAACAGACTCTACCAGACAAGTCATGTATAATACAAACTAGATTTTGACTGGACTGAATATATATTTTTACTTCAGTGGTTTTGTACTACATATGGGTCTTTATATAAATGAAGGGGCTAATGTGTGACATCAGGGTAAACATTTCTAAATGGTTTGATATACATGTGATTTTCTTGCAGCTTCAAATGTGTAGTTTCAGGAATACGAGTCTAGATAAGCACAATGAGACCATAACTACTAGCAACAACAAAACATCTACATGTCATTCAAAATGTCACATGAAAACTGCATGTTTCTTTGTCATGCCTAGTAGGCATGTCTGTTTGTGCTTTAGTCAACTTCTCTAAAATGTATAGCCATGCTAAACCTTCCAGAAGAATGAAAAAGATAACAGCATTTCAATATTTTTTTTATCGTTTATTTAATACAATGGGTTCTGTAAACAAAATGATTGACAATAACCACAACAAGAAATGTTCACTGGTACCCAAGTTTATAGAAAGACACAAATTTGGGCTCCTGAGTTGCACAGCGGTCTAAGGCACTGCATCTCATGGCAAGAGGGGTCACTGCAGTCTCTGGTTCAAATCCAGGCTGCATCACATCCGGCCGTGATTGGGAGTCCATTTGGGCGGCGCACAATTGGCCCAGCATTGTAAATAAGGATTTGTTCTTAACTGACTTGCCTAGTTAAATAAAAATAAATATGTACTGTATCTGAGCTAGTGACTTGCCCAGAGATGATCAACATGTGAAAATAAAAGCAGTCCCAGGTTTTAATCTTGTTTTTACTTGCTCATATGATGCAAACCACCTTCCCAATTTACTGCAAAAAAATCAGGATCATACATACTGTACATTTGCTTTATCACAGAATGAGGTCCAACCTCCATTTATTGCATGTAGCTATTTAAAAAAAAAAAAAAAAAAAGTTATGGATGTGCCGTTTGATATGGTAGATTCAGATGTAACAATGTTCCCCCCGGATATTTAATAGGTCAACTGAATCATATCCACGTCGTTTGTAGTACTGTAACATAAGTTTGTACAATGTAACTTAAAAAAAAAAAAAAAAAATGTTTACTTGTAACACCCGCCCCTTTATGTTATATTATGTTATCCAATGAGCGAGTGTACATGTGAGAATTGACCAATAGGGAGCGCGCATCACGGAGGTGTTCCGCTTTCCAAGAGATTCTACTTCTGATTGAGAGCATTCAAGATGGCTCCTTCAGGTAAGACTATTCCACAACCAAATTTGCGGTTAGTTGTTTATGAATGACTCGTTTTGCAATGGTATTGAATTGCCAATTATGTATTCGGCAGTTGCTTATGTTATTACGTAAATTAGAGTGAAACAAGCTTTTCGTTACTTGATAGTATCAGACAGAAAAAGTAGCAACCTAAAGCGCTAGCTGGCTCACAGCTAGCTAGCTAATCCCTTTCCGCCTCATGAAAGCACTCACTCGAACGTGAAAAAAACACCTGACAGGAATTAAGAAACTATTTATAACAGCCTCGTCGACGCGGTATTGTCATTCCGTCAAAATAATATAAACGAATTGCAAGCCTCAGTGGTAGTTATGCTGAGAAAAACATGGCTTCCAAAATGTGGAAATGTCATATTGTTAAACAGTCAAATATCATTACTATATGCTAAGCTAGGATAGCTACGTAATTACATTCCCAACGACTTTAGCTATAACATTTGTAGCTTTACAAAGCCAACAAGGCTCCTACGGTACTTGACAGCAATAATGCAATTTCGCGTGCACATTAAATGTCTAGCTGTGAGTCAAAGTGCAGCGAGACATGCTGTAGTAATGAACGTTAACTAGCAATGTCTAGGGTACGTAAAGTTGCCTTTGAAGTTAGCTAACTGGTTAGTAAGTTTAACTAGTTAAAGTGTCAAAGTAGTAATCATCCATGATAAATAACATTTGTTCGAGCCATTGACAACCTACACCAACTCAGCTGTTTGGTACAAGCAACCCTTTTAGACAGTTTTTACTGTGAGCAGCTATTTTTTGGAGATGTAAAAATGAGGCCTCTTCTGTTTATTTAGCAGTTCTTTACCTAGTTTACACAATGTGGTATCATCCTTGCTAGTTGCAACATACTTAGTCAATCTATGTTCATAATTATGGGCACATTTGTCTCACTCGTTTGATTGGATTCAGATGGATCGTAGCTAATTCGTAGCACTGTCTGTTCCAGGTAAGGGCTCACTCCCCCGGATCCCCAGTGCATGAAGTTCGCCTGCGGTTGAAGCATCTCAGTGCTGCCTCCCCTGCTCCTCCTGCCTTTCATCATGTCCTCCAACTCCTCCTCTTGCTCCTCCTCTGGTGAGACCAGTCCAGAGGACGTGCCCCGAGGTGGCGGCACCATCCGCGTCTACCTCCCCAATAAACAGAGGACTGTGGTAAGACTTTCACAATAATCTTTTGGGCATTTATATTACACGAAAAATTGAATTATTTTCAACACTAATGATTCACGATTGCATCAATGACTAACTCCTAGCAGACAGTTGGTGTTGTCCCAGCTGGTGCCTAAGGCCCAGTTCCAATCTATTTCTTATCATGTTTCTCAAACATGAGAAAACACATGATTTACCATAGAGATCCAAATAATTCACTGTGAATATGTAACTCACACAATTTCATAACTGTAAACGGAGTTGGTGCTGTATTTTATTATGTGAAAGTAGTTATCTTTCTCTGACACAACAAGCCACTTGCACACCCTACTTGAAATTGCTAAACTACATGAAACTCCCTACTGTTTGTGTCTGCAGGTGAATGTTCGCCCTGGCCAGACCGTTTATGACAGTTTGGATAAAGCCCTTAAAGTGAGGGGCCTGAGCCAGGACTGTTGCGCAGTGTTTCGACTCCTAGAGGGGTAAGTGTCTGCCCTAGCCCATTTTAATATCTTGTTTTGCACCATCTCCATTTTTAAGCATCTTTCTTGTCTGATCTGGCAAGGTGTGTGTACAGTTCAATAAGTTAAAGGTTCTAGCAGTGTCTGTTTACTAAATAATCTGTAAGTGGTTCATTGTTGATGCGTCTTAACCCCAAGATACATTTCTGGCAACATTTCTTTCATGGTAATAATACAGTTTTCTGATTTTAGATTTGTTTTTCTTTGATATCATTGGTCTTTTTTTAATCTGACCCTCTCCCCCGCAGTCGCAAGAGACTAACTGATTGGAACACTGACATCACCCCGCTGGTAGGAGAAGAGCTGCTTGTAGATGTGTTGGATGATGTCCCTCTCGCCATGCATAACTTTGTAAGTAGCTCTTGTAAATGTTTCACCTTTGCATTTGTGTATTGTAAGGCAACACTTATTTTTCCAGTAGTGGTTAACACCACCACATTCGGCACACATGTGCTTCTGACTGTGTGGGTTAGTATAGCAGACTTACCACTACTTTTTCACAACTCTCACCTCACTTTCTCTTCAACTGAAATGTCTGAAAAATATACTTTCACATTATTTTTATTGCAGGTACGGAAAACCTTCTTCAAGTTGGCCTATTGTGACTTCTGCCACAAGTTTCTGTTCAACGGCTTCAGATGTCAGACATGTGGCTACAAGTTTCACCAGCACTGCAGCAGCAAAGTTCCCACTGTGTGTGTGGACATGGACACTATGACAAAACGGTGAGTCTGTCGAGGACAGGGTTTTAAATTAGCATTTTTCATTGGTAGCACTAGATTTCCCACAAGTCTAGGAGTGCCAGAAGATATATATTTTTTTATATTAGCTTTCTATATTGTGTAAAAGCACAACCTAGTGAGATGCATTACATAGACAATTCTACCCTGTCTCTTTAAGCACGTCAAGTTTGTGAGTGACGACATGCAAGAGATCACTCATTCATTCATTGTTATGATCAGTGGTCTTCTAAAGAAGCTGTCCTTTTTCCTTTCTTTTTGTGCCGCCAAATCTTTTGATGTACTGGTAAAGTAACCAGGTTGTTAGCTAATGAGGTAACCTGACTGAACAAGGTTTAAACAAATGCCCATGAGTGGTTTGGGAACGACGCGTGACATAGTTTTTAGGCCCTGTTCATAAACCAATGTTTTGGGCCACCAACCACTGTGGCAGTTGGATGAAAATAACTTCCAGCCACTCAGAATTCTTACCAGTCAATACATTTATTTGCCATAATAACACGAGAAACAAACGTTTTGGATCTCCCCCCTTCTGGTTTTCACTCTAAAAATCGCACTTTTCATTGAAAACATTTGGATAACAATGATTAAACCACAGCAGCAGACCACAATAGAATATTTTGGTAGGTATAGTTGCCCTTTAATTTCAATTACGCACCTCAAGAGACTGGTGTTTGGTTGGCGGTGTTTCTGTACTGCATGTGGAATGGAGTTTGCAAAACAAAAGACCACCCGATTGATACAAATCATCATGATATATCATTCTGCGAGTTAACATTTTAATTTGCAACGTTTTTTGGGGAAGCCTTGAAAAATAAGTTTTGCCTACACAGTGGTAGACGCAGGCATTCCCATGCCGTGACTTCTTCAGAAAGTTGCAAGAAATACAAATCACTGAAGCGGTCTTTATTATTCTTTACATGTAGGCTTTGGATTAAAACAAATTAATCTGTGCTTGCTTTTTTCTCTAGGGGACTTGGAAACATCTGCACAGTGAAACCTATCATTACAACAATTATCTGGGTGTTTATTTTTATTATATGTTTTGTCTCACTGGTGCTCCCAAAATAATATGTAATGTCACACAGCAAAATATCTAGGAGCATGTGCGATCCAAAGGGTTGTACTTAAGAGCCCTGGTCGAGGACATGGAGACGGAACGGGGATACTGTTCTAGATTGTATGAGTCAATAGTGCGGTAACTATCCAGTAAATTGTGATAACATTTACAAGGGTTGCTTCCTTGTGGGGCTATAGAGCATTGCATCCCTTTGGGCTAAACTGTTTAGGATAGATGGCGGTCCCCCTCTGTTTACGCTGCTGAATTTGTCTCCCAGGGATGACTTGGCCTACAGGTCATGATTTAATTATTGTGAAGATCTAGATTATAGACTACATTTCTTGCACATACACCCCCCCTACCCCCCGCCTTTTTTTTTTATATATATATTTTTACATAGAGCACATACATGCTTAATACAAATTCAGGGTACATTATGTTTAGGGGTAATTTAGATTGGTTCACATGGGGGGGACCAATGTGTGGGTTTCCCTGTGGGTCCAGCCTTTTGTTTCACATCCATGGGCTTACTAACACTAAAGATAAAAAATAACAACGCTAGCTATTCTTTCTTGGCATTTGAAAAGCCCAAACTGTCCTTATTAAACATTCCAGCTTTCTTGATATCCTAATAAGAAACCATGTTGATATAGCAATGACCCAAGAAACACACCTGCTCCAAAAGGACTCGCATAGAATAGAGAACCATTTGTACAAAAGGCTGCTTTTTCATTAGCCCCAAACAAAACTAAAGGTGTAATCATAATACATGGGAAACTTAAAATTACAATTCTGGGTGAAGACCAAGAAAAATAATCACTTTCTTTTTTAGTTTATTTATTTCACCTTTATTTAACCAGGTAGGCTAGTTGAGAACAAGTTCTCATTTGCAACTGCGACCTGGCCAAGATAATGCAAAGCAGTTCGACACACAACAGAGTTACACATGGAATAAACAAACATACAATCAATAATACAGTAGAAAAATATATATACAGCATGTGCAAATGAGGTAGGATAAGAGAGGTAAGGCAATAAATAGGCCATTGTGGCAAAGTAATTACAATATAGCAATTAAACACTGGAATGGTAGGATGTGCAGAAGATGAATGTGCAAGTTGAGATACTGGGGTGCAAAGGAGCAAGATAAATAAATACAGTATGGGGGTGAGGTAGATTGGATGGATTGGCTGTGGGTGCTGCTATGGTGACCAGTGAGCTGACATAAGGCGGGGCTTTACCTAGCAGAGACTTGTAGATGACCTGGAGCCAGTGGGTTTGGCGACGAGTATGAAGCGAGGGCCAGCCAAGGAGATCGTACAGGTCGCAGTGGAGGGTAGTATATGGGGCTTTGGTGACAAAACGGATGGCACTGTGATAGACTCATCCAATTTGTTGAGTAGCGTGTTGGAGGCTATTTTGTAAATGACATAGCCGAAGTCGAGGATCGGTAGGATGGTCAGTTTTACGAGGGTATGTTTGGCAGCATGAGTGAAGAATGCTTTTTTTGCGAAATAGGAAGCCGATTCTAGATTTAATTTTGGATTGGAGATGTTTAATGTGAGTCTGGAAGGAGAGTTTACAGTCTAACCAGGCACCTAGGTATTTGTAGTTGTCCACATATTCTAGGTCAGAACCGTCCAAAGTAGTGGTACTGGACGGGCGGGCAGGCAGGTGCGGGCAGCGATCAGATGAAGAGAATGCGTTTAGTTTTACTTGCAGTTGGAGGCCACGGAAGGAGAGTTGTATGGCATTGAAGCTCAACTGGAGTTTAGTTAACAGTGTCCCACGAAGGGCCAGAAGTATACAGAATGGTGTCGTCTGCGTAGAGGTGGATCAAAGAATCACCAGCAGCGAGAGCGACATCATTGATGTATACAGAGAAGAGAGTCGGCCCGAGAATTGAACCCTGTGGCACCCCCATAGAGACTGCCAGAGGTCCGGACAACAGGCCTTCCGATTTGACATACTGAACTCTATCGGAGAAGTAGTTGGGGAACCAAGCGAGGCAATCATTTGAGAAACCAAGGCTGTTGACTCTGCCAATAAGAATGTTGTGATTGAGAGTCGAAAGCCTTGGCCAGGTCGATGAATACGGCTGCACAGTAATGTCTCTTATCGATGGCGGTTATGATGTCGTTTAGGACCTTGAGCGTGGCTGAGGTGCACCCATGACCAGCTCTGAAACCAGATTGCATAGCGGAGAAGGTACGGAGAGATTCGAAATGGTCGATAATCTGTTTGTTAACTTGGCTTTCAATGACCTTAGAAAGGCAGGGTAGAATAGATATAGGTCTGTAGCAGTTTGGGTCTAGAGTGTCTCCCGCTTTGAAGAGGGGGATGACCGTGGCAGCTTTCCAATCTATGGGAATCTCAGACAATACGAAAGAGGTTGAACAAGCTAGTAATAGGGTTTGCATTAATTTCGGCAGAATTTTTGAGAGGGTCCAGATTGTCTAGCCCGGCTGATTTGTAGGGGTCCGGATTTTGCAGCTCTTTCAGAACATCAGCTATCTGGATTTGGGTGAAGGAGAAGTGGGGGAGGTTTGGGCGCGTTGCTGTGGGGAGCGCAGGGCTGTTGACCGGGGTAGGGGTAGCCAGGTGGAATGCTTGGCCAGCCGTAGAAAAATAGTTATTGAAATTCTCAATTATTGTGGATTTATCGGTAGTGACAGTGTTTCCTAGCCTCAGTGCAGTAGGCAGCTGGGAGGAGGTGCTCTTATTCTCCATGGACTTTAGTGTCCCAGAACTTTTTTGAGTTTGTAATACAGGATGCAAATTTCTGTTTGAAAAGCTAGCCTTAGCTTTTCTAACTGCCTGTGTATATTGGTTCCTAACTTCCCTAAAAAGTTGCATATCACGGGGGCTATTCGATGCTCATGCAGAACGCCACAGGATGTGGGCAGACAGGACTGGAGTGAACCAAGGGCTATCTATTCCTAGTTCTAATTTCTTTTGAATGGAGCATGCTTATTTAAGATGGTGAGGAAGGCACTTTTATTGTATCAATAATGCAAATGGTCTTTTTATTAATGTACTCTTCAAATTCTTATGATCCTACGTTTTTTTGCATTTTCTGAACAGCATATTGTTAGAATTAACTGAATTCCATCTGGTTATTGGGACCGACATGAATGGTATTTTGGACATGTGGAACAAATCTAATAAGACCGACTACAATTCACACGCAACCAAGGCTCTCCAGCATATACTCTCTGTTTACAACCTCATTGATGCCTGGTGAGCACATAATCCTAAAGTAAAAGAGCACGCTTTCTACTTAAACAGGCATAAATCATTTTCACAAATCGATTTCATACTATTATCTACACCTCTATTTTCTTTAATTAATCAATATATGAGCTTGTCTGACCACCACGCTTTCCACTGCCAACTTGAAATGTCAGAATCTCCTAAAAGAGCCACAAAATGGCATTAGAACATTTCATGACAAAAAAATCCTATATTCTGTGATCAATTTGAAATTGAACTAAATTAATTCATAATGAACAATCAAAATTAAGTCGATTTTCCCCCCTGATCCTATGAGATGCCGCTAAAGGTTTTATTAGAAATAAAGCAACTACCTTTCATCTGGGTTGAATAAATCACAAAGACGATAACAATTCCAAATCTGCTATCGATGTTAGAGCATTATCAACGAACACTATTTTCAGACCAGGTAGCTATTACTCTTTCGAAAATCAAGACGGTACTTAAGGCGCGTGCACTAAGTCCAGACAAAGTTTTAAAAAATGTACAATAAAAGTTAGTAAACATGCCAAACGATGTTTAAAATCAATCCTCCGGTTGTTTTTGTCATAAAATAATCAATAATATTTCAACCGGACGAAAGCTTCGTCAATAGGAAAGGAGAAACAAAGGTGCGTTCCCGATCAGGCGCATGGCTGATGAATGGAAATTTCCACTGGCCACTGATTGAAAGTGCTGTATCTCCCTCATTGTTCAGAGTAAAAGCCTGAAACAATGCCTAAAGACTGGCCACATGTAGAGGAAGCCACAGAGCTCGTGAACCGGGTCCTAAGTCTTTGTATGGTGGATAGGCTTTCAATGGAAAAACAGCCTTTCAAAATAATAGTACTTCCTGGTTGGATTTTCCTCGGGTTTTCGCCTGCCATATCAGCTCTGTTATACTCAGACATTATTTTAACAGTTTTGGAAACTTTAGAGTGTTTTCTATCCAAATCTAGTAATTATATGCACATCTACCTCCTGGGCCTGAGTAGCAGGCAGTTTAATTTGGGCACGCTTTTCATCCAACATTTCAAATGCTGCCCCCTACCCTAGTGAAGTTAATTTATACTGAACAAAAATAGAAATGCTAAATGTGAAGTGTTGGTCCCATTCTACTAAGCTAACATCTGGAATTGTTTTCAGGTGGTGATATCGTGGATCATTTAGCTATTTGATTTAGAATTTTAGAACCCCTTTAGGTATCCCCCCCCCCCCCCCCCCAAAAAAAAATATATTTGATAGAATATTGAATTTGGCCTTTACTACTGTAGCCCATAGAAATGCATTGAATAACACATTCATAAATTGCAAAAAAAAAAGACAGTCAAAAAGTAAATTATATAGAGTAAGGTGTAAGAGTAAAGTGTCTGTCCTATATGTACATTAAAAAAAAATGTAAAAATCTATATGTAGGAGATATAAGAAAGCTCAGAAAAAAAGAAAAACAAGTGGACACATTTAACACCTTATTTTTGTTGGCACAACTACCTCCGTACTTCCATTCATTTGACGAGTCGTGTGACATTAGTGGGGGTTGTATAGAAAAACGGAGAACACCATTATGTTCGAGAGTTTCATCTTTTCATAGTTAGGCCAAACCATTCGGAAACTACAGACATTTTCATGTGAAGACAGATTTTGATTTTATTTTTTTTCTTCCTGGGATATCTGTTCATCTGACAAACCGTTGTAGCTCTGCCACTTTCCACTGCAGATGCGGAAGAGCGACATAAGGGATGCAGTGGATAGAGACACCATACAAAAAAAACAGTCCGATTTTTTTTTTTATTATTATTTTTAAATGGAGACTTATTTATTGTGTTCATTGTTAAGATATTCTGCAGGTTAAATCCTTATCAAAATTAATATATTGTCACGGTTGAATTTCTGTAGTTCCACCCCCACCCACCCCGCCCTTCAAAAAGACCGAACGAAATAAAAAGTTGGTCACAAACTAAAATAATCAAATCCCATAATGTTCTCCATGCATTTTGTTGTGCTTTTCACAATGTCACCAATATCACTTCATATTTGTTTTACTGTTAGCATTGTGTGACTGGAACAGCTCTTTACCCTCTGCTTACCCTCTGTGTGTGTACTGTACCTTATTTCCAGGTTCACACCTAATCCCTGCACAGATGAGTACCCTCAGATATCCATACTGTTGCCAGACAACTCCATATCCCAGAGCGACATAGCCTTAACCCCAGATTCTTCTGGGTAAGTGGATCTGAACCATAGTCACATGCGTTCCAAAGGACACCCTATTCCCTATATCAGGGATGGGCAACTTTGATGGGGGTGGGGGCCACAAAAAATCTGAACTCATGAGAGACCGCAGTGACTCGTGGGTCTGCATACCCATACATGCAGTCAGAGCCGGCCCTAGCCTTTTGGGGGCCATAAGTGACATTTTGTTGGGGAGGTCCCCCCCCACCTTACAAGCAAAACATGCTTGCGGCACCCCTCTTGACAGCAGATAAATATGAGTTAATTTCCTGCAATTCGACACATTTTGCCATGGGGCGGAGTGAAGATTTAGACATTTTATAACACATTTCATGCATTTCTACTCATTTTGCCATAGGGTGGAGAGAAATGTTTGCAGTTTTGAATATGTCTGAGTGAGAGTGACTAACAAAATGAATGGGTGCCCCCTGGTAATTTGACCATGGTTACTAAAAGTTTAGATGGCTGGTTAAATTAGTCTAAAAAATGTAGCTGACATGGGCTAATTGAGTGACTGACATAACAAGAGAGAAACTGATGATGCGATGCCAAATTTCGAAATTGTACCTTTTTATTCTAAGTCAGTAAGTTGACACCGACTGAATTTTTATAAATGTTTGGTCTTAGGAAATTGCTCTGCGGACCATGCCTTATATAGTGCACTACTTATCCCATAGGTCTCTGGTCAGAAGTAGTGCACTATAAAGGGAATAGTGTGCCATTTAGGATGCAGTCACAGAAACCATATGGTATTGGTGCCCCCTCAAATGGATAACCGTAACTCTTCAGAAATGAACCAAACCTGTTCTGTTGTGCCCCTTTGTGTCTTGTAGGCATGGACTTCTGTCCCCGACCTCTGCCTTCCTGTTCCCCCCGCCAGTTGGAGATGGACCATCCCTACAGAGGCATCGGTCCACCTCCACCCCCAACGTCCACATGGTCAGCACAGTGGGCCCTGCCGGAGTCAGCATCATAGAGGTGAGACAGTCACTCCTATAACACAGGGTTTACAAAACAAATTCATTAGTCTATTTGTTACAGTGAACCATGGAAATGTGTCTTCTGCTTATTTCTCAACCCCTACAATAGCATACATCACACACACAGTGGCCATCAATGTGAGTCTGTGAATGTTTCATTAATATTAGACGATGTGTTTCTCCTTTAGGAGGCGTTAAAAATACAAAACAATACAATGGGTGAGATTTCAAATCTGATTTCTTTATCCTTACTCATGTCTTTGAGATTATTTTGCACTTGCTCATTTGTTTCATAACCTGCTCATTTGACAACTGTTATTTACAGGTCCTGAACCCTCATCCAAACCCTCCACCAGCCCGCCCTCCCTGGACTCCCCTGGCAGGAGACCCCCTAAATCCCCCTCAGAGCACAAAGAGCGCAAGCCCTCATCTGACGACAAAAAGAAAGTGGTAAGTAAAGTTTAGATTTGCCGGCGCTACTAAAACCCTTCTATGGGAATGAGTATCTCATCTGGGTGAAAAAAGGTTCTGGCATCAGTTGTTGCAGTCTTTTTGGGAGATGCCGTCATTACCTTTTCTTTTTTTAGAAAGTGGTATGTGTCCGAGACTGAACCCTTGGTGCTCCTTGTTAATTAGTGATGGGGATGTTGTTGAAAATGGTTTTAAGTAAAAGTGTGTTTCAGCACCGTGGCGGTTATAGAGACTCAAGTTACTACTGGGAGGTCCACTCTCGAGAAGTCACCATGCAGAAAAGGATAGGTGCAGGGTCCTTTGGGACTGTCTTCAAGGGAAAGTGGCACGGAGATGTGGCCATCAAGATCCTCAAAGTGACAGAGCCAACACCTGAGCAGCTGCAGGCTTTTAAAAATGAAATGCAAGTCCTAAGGTGAGTATTGTACCTGCCTTCTTCTTACATTGACAAATTAATTCATGTTTTTTTTGGAGGTCTTGATATACGACACATTACTTGATGATGGTGCTGTATTGCAATTTACGTAGCTGTTTTTACTGAAACTGTCCTACCATGAGTTAACATGCCGTTTGGGTGAGATATTGATAGCAGTGTGTGTTGTGACTGATATCGGTGTGTCCCCCCCCCCCCCCTGCAGAAAGACACGCCACGTCAACATTCTGCTGTTTATGGGCTTTATGACTAAGCCTAACTTTGCCATCATCACACAGTGGTGTGAGGGCAGCAGCCTGTACCGTCATCTGCACGTCTCCGAGACCAAGTTTGAAACCATGCGCCGCATCGACGTTGCCAGGCAGACAGCACAGGGCATGGAGTAAGCTATTTCATTTTAAACACTGTTATTAAAGTGGTAATCCATTTTATTTATTTTTTAAATTCATGATATACAGTTGAAGTTGGAAGTTTACATACACCTTAGCCAAATACATTTCAGCTCAGTTTTTCACAATTCCTGACATTTAATCTGAGTAAAAATTCCCAGTCTTAGGTCAGTTAGGATCACCACTTTATTTAAAGAATGTGCAATGTCAGAATAATAGTAGAGAATTATTTCAGCTTTTATTTCTTTCATCACATTCCCAGTGGGTCAGACGTTTACATTCACTCAATTAGTATTTGGTAGCATTGCCTTAAACAATTTAATCTTGGGTCAAACGTTTCGGGTAGCCTTCCACAAGCTTCCCACAATAAGTTGGGTGAATTTTGGCCCATTCCTCCTGACAGAGCTGGTGTAACTGAGTCAGGTTTGTAGGCCTCCTTGCTCGCACACACTTTTTCAGTTCTGCCCACAAATTTTCTATAGGATTGAGGTCAGGGCTTTGTGATGGCCACTCCAATACCTTGACTTTGTTGTCCTTAAGCCATTTTGCCACAACTTTGGAAGTATGCTTGGGGTCCTTGTCCATTTGGAAGACCCATTTGCGACAAAGCTTTAACTTCCTGACTGATGTCTTGAGATGTTGCTTCATTATATCCACATCATTTTCCTACCTCATGATGCCATGTATTTTGTGAAGTGCACCAGTCCCTCCTGCAGCAAGTACGATCTTTGTCCCCATGTGCAGTTGCAAACCGTAGTCTGGCATTTTTATGGCGGTTTTGGAGCAGTGGCTTCTTCCTTGCTGAGCGGCCTTTCAGACTATGCCGATATAGGACTCATTTTACTGTGGCTATAGATACATTTGTACCTGTTTCCTCCAGCATCTTCACAAGGTCCTTTGCTGTTGTTCTGGGATTGATTTTCACACAAGTACGTTCATCTCTAGGAGACAGAACACTTCTCCTTCCTGAGCGGTATGACGGCTGTGTGGTCCCATGGTGTTTATACTTACGTACTATTGTTTGTACAGATTAACGTGGTACCTTCAGGCATTTGGAAATTGCTCCCAAGGATGAACCAGACTTGTGGAGGTCAACACTTTTTTTTTTTTTGAGGTCTTGGCTGATTTCTTTTGATTTTCTCATGATGTCAAGCAAAGAGGCACTGAGTTTGAAGGTAGGCCTTGAAATACATCCACAGGTAAACCTCCAATTGACTCAAATGATGTCTATTAGCCTATCAGAAGCTTCTAAAGCCATGACAGAATTTTCTGGAATTTTCCAAGCTGTTTAAAGGCACAGTCAACTTTGTGTATGTAAACTTCTCACCCACTGGAATTGTGATACAGTGAAATAATCTGTCTGTAAACAATTGTTGGAAAATGTACTTGTGTGATGCACAAAGTGATGTCCTAACCGACTTGCCAAAACTATAGTTTGTTAACAAGAAATTCGTGGAGTGGTTGAAAAAAAGGTTTTAATGACTAACCAAAGTGTATGTAAACTTCCGACTTCAACTGTATAGCTATGGAGTCTTTTAGAATATAACTTATAAATGCCTCATGAGCTTTGTTCAACTGTCTTTATCACAACACATGGTGCTTTTGAAAAGTATTAACATGCAGTATGTTCTTTTTTTTATAGCTTATTTACTTTGTATACATTTAGAAATAACTTAGGCCTTTTTCTTATTTTTTTCAGTTATCTTCATGCCAAGAATATAATTCATCGAGACCTGAAATCAAACAGTATCCTTTCTTGAGCTGGGCTTTTACTTCTGAAGTAGAATAAGATGAATTTACACTGAACAAAAATATAAATGCAACATGTAAAGTGTTGGTCCCATGTTTCATGAGCTGAAATAAAAGAGCACAGAAATGTTCCATATGAACAAAAAGCTTATTTCTCTCAAATGTTGTGCATAAATTTGTTTACGTCCCTGTTAGTGAGCATTTCTCCTTACCTGATTGATAACCCATCCACCTAACAGGTGTGGCTTATCAAGAAGCTGATTACACAGGTGCACCTTGTGCTGGGGACAATTAAAAGGACACTGTAAAATGTGCAGCTTTTGTCACAATGACAGATGTCTCATATTTTGAGGGAGCGTGCAATTGGCATTCTGACTGCAGTAATGTCCACCAGAGCTGTTGCCAGAGAATTTACTTTTAATTTCTCTACCACAAGCCGCCTCCAACATCGTTTTAGAGAATTTGCCGGTACGTCCTACCGGCCTCACAACTGCAGACCATGTGTGGGCGAATGGTTTGCTGTTGTGAACAGAGTGCCCCATGGTGGGGTTAGGGTTACGAACACAATTGCATTTTATCGATGGCAATTTGAATGCACAGAGATACCGTGACACGATCCTGACACCTATTGTCATGCCATTCATCTGCCGCCATCACCTCATGTTTCAATATGATAATGCACAGCCCCATGTCGCAAGGATCTGTATACAATTCCTGGAAGCTGAAAATGTCCCAGTTCTTCCATGGCATACTCGCCAGACATGTCACACATTGAGCATGTTTGGGATGCTCTGGATCTGTGACAGCGTGTTCCAGTTCCTGCAAATATCCAGCAACTTTGCACATCCATTGAAGAGGAATGGGACAACATTCCAAAGGCCGCAATCAACACCCTAATCAACTCTATGCAAAGGAGATGTCGCATTGCATTAGTCAAATGGTGGTCACACCAGATACTGACTGGTTTTCTGATCCACGCCCCTATTTTTTTTTTTTTAAGGTATTTGTGACCAACAGATTCATATCTGTATTCCCAGTCATGTGAAATCCATTGATTAGGGACTAATGCATTTATTTCATTAGAATGATTTTCTTATTTGAACTTTAGCTCAGTAAAATCTTTTACATTGTTATGTTGCGGTTTATATTTTTAATCAGTGTAGATTATATGGATAGGGAGGACCTGATCTTAGATCAGCAGTCCTACTCTAAGACTCTTAATGAATACGGGCAATGAGTTTGGATCTGTGGTGTGCTTAACACTGTCTGGTGAGGATCTGTCAGTTCTAATGTAGGCCTATGTGGTTGGCCAGAAGCCTAGTTAGAAGCCAATGATCAACGACCACAGAAGCATTTTTGAGCACCCGATTTATTTGTGCGTTTTGTCTGTGAGTTCAGTGCTATGTTTACCATTAATATTTTTATGGTCTGTCAATATGTGTTCAGTTGTGAAATCTTTGCATCATGAGTTTAGTGCTTATATTGCTTGGTGTGAGACTTTTTTTAAGCTTCAAACTGCCAGTGTCTTGTCTTCCTCTTTTTAAAGGCGAAGTAGCCTTTAAAACACATTCTCTGGCAAATCAAACATTCATGGAGATTAATTAGAACAAATGTATCAACTTATCGTATTTGTCAAAATGTATCAAATGTTTGTCAGAGAAAGATGCCCACCACCAGTATCACTTGAGGCCAATGCTTGTCCAAAACTAGATCACTTTTGTAGAATGCTATCAATTTCAAGTCTATTTAGTCATTTTGAAGGTTGCGTTAAAATCATCAGTGTGATTTGCTTTTCCAAATGTATATACCTACCTACCTGCTGCCATGTTCCTGAGCTCTGTTGTCAGACATCTTCCTCCATGAGGGCTGGACTGTGAAGATCGGGGACTTTGGGCTGGCCACAGTGAAGTCTCGATGGAGTGGCTCCGAGCAGGTAGAACAGCCTAGCGGTTCCATTCTGTGGATGGTAAGTTCCTTGAACTCCTGGGTTGCATTAATTTACAGCACAGTGTCTCATTGAACAAGTTCAGGTAGTCTGTTTCAGGCCTTTTTCTTCCATTTGGTGTCGAGGAATACAACCTAGATATCACTGGCTGATAGTGGGGGTAGCATCATTTCACATCAACTGTCAAACTGCATTTAGCAATGTGATTTGTAATGTCTGAGTTTTCCTGGAGAGTTTAGAGGGGTTGTATTTTTCATGCGTGATTAATCTTTCAGTATAAAGACCGCAGTTGTGACATCTTAAACAGGGTGTCTGCGGGTCCTTGAAGTGTTTGTCTTAAATTAATTTAATTATCTGATTTAAGTCTTACAGTGTCTTCAATTCAGTTTTCAAAGGTCTTAAAAAATACAACGACGATAACTACACAGTTTCTGTTAGATTGTGCAGCTGCTTAATTGTTGCCACCACGGTAATATTTTTATTCTTTTTTACAAATAATCATTCTTGAGGCACACTTTGTCAAGAATGTCAACAGACACGTCATCCAACATTTTAACACAATTAGAGAGCGCTGTCTGCAAGTGGTCTACAGTGTTTACCAGGGGAGAAAAAACAGAATTAACGTCCTTGAGGACCTCAGTGTGATGATGTTGCAGGCGCCACTGGAGAGTGGCAGTGAGTTGGCTTCTTTGGTAGTCAAACTGCCTGTCCATGGCACCAGTAACATCCCGTCTTCCACTCTCACTGAGCTCTGTCAGCGTGTGAGTTAGTGCTCAGTGAGTTTCTGAATTCCATGGCACTCTGTTGTTGCTCTTCACTCAGACATTTGAATTTATGGTGGATTAGAGTTTGGAGATGTTGTTGAGTCCGACGAATATCAAGGATGTCACCTTGAAGTTGTAAGACTACAACCTCTGGAGATAAACCAGACAATGGGGGAAGGTTGGGTGTCAGAGGGAGGGCTAGCTCAGTACTTCCACACAAATCCATGTCAATAAGTGAGTTACTGGTTAGACCTCCTGTGGCCTGTGGTCCAGACCGAGCATTCAGATTCCCAGGGCTCTGGCCCAAATCAACTCCATTATTTCCATTCACATTATGATTTGTATTGTTGGCTCGGTGGTCAGAATGGCCCTGTGTATTCCCATTGACAGGTAGGATATGGATGAGCACATTTTCTTGGAGTGAATCCATTGTTTTAATTACACACAAAAGATTTGCTTTGGTTAGTTCTCAATGTTGAGGTCCCATCTGGGGTGCCATTTTTTATGTAACGGTTTTGACTTGAGGTTATTTATAGGGGTGCCAGGTAGGTTGTGCCTACCAGAGAAAGCATTGGTTTCTCCTTTTAGTTTGGGAGGGAATGAGTCCCATCTGGTCCGTCAAGTCACACCAATACAAAGGACTTATGTAAAAGTCAGGATGGAAATATACTTTTCATAAACCCCTTAAAACATTGGAAAGAACTTCAAACAAGTGTATTCTTTTGCGTGGTTGTATTAACAACATAAATGATCACACACACACACAATAATATAACAATTAATGCACTTATGTTCATTTAGAAATGTCCTGTACCTCGGGCATAAAAAGAGTCCAGCCCGGTAAATAAGTTCAGTGACTCAAGTGACCTTAGTCACGCAACGTTTGTACGTAGCGTAAACCCAGTATATTCATACACTCAAAATAACACTTATTTTGCAATACAACTATAAAGCTTATCAAAGAATAATACGTCCTCACAACTACATAAATCACAGTATACATCACCCCAAACAAATGAAATACCGTGTACAAAAAGTTGTAGTCGGTCAGTCAGACAATCCGCCAACAGATCTCCAGCGGAGAAAAGGCCACGAAAACCAACGGAGAGGTGTAGTCCACAGACGCACAGAGTGGATCCAATCCTGGGTAAACTCGCTTTAAGGCAACAAAACAAACGGAATAGCGAAGCTTCATGAACTGAGGGTAGTACACATCCTCATTCATGTCTCAATCACAACTTCACCTTTGCGCAGCTGATGCTGGCTATTTAATGGGGAATTAAAGGGGAAGCGCCCTATTAGGAGAAGCACTGAGACGGTTCAGAAATATTCAGGGCCGTCACAACTTTCAAGATGTTACAGAGCTTATCTGCATGTGCAAGTCAGGCTGTTGCAGAGAGAGAAAAGTGGTCTTCACAATTTAAGACAACAGTAACTAGAGCTGGGACGATTACCTGAAAATTAGACACCGACATTGCCCTCTTACCGAAGAAATTTTGATTACGTCTATAATTTTGGTGATTAGGCTAAACGCCGTTCCTGCTGATTTTTTTGGGTTCTAAAACAAATTTTTGTTCAACAGTAATGTGCATTAACCAAGGTTCCTACGGTCATGAAAATCCTGGAAAAGTCATAACATTTTGAAATTGTGTTTTCCAAGCCTGAAAAAGGTTTGGCAAATTATAGCATCCTAAAAGTTTTGGAAAGGTCATGGAAATTAATTTAATATATTTAGGCACAGTTTAAAGATTTTGTCAGTCAAATAAATCAACATATCCGCCAGGATCGGAATGACACTTCAGCTCGTTTGTTTGCTCGCATCACCTGCATGTGTGCAAGACGAGTGGGCCGTTCGTTGCTCAAGGAGTCAGTCAGACGTTGCAGCAGCAGGTAGGCCTAGCCTATAAAATATGATAAAGAACAGACTAGTAACCAATTCAAAACAAAACATATCTTGTACCTTCTAGTTAACTGTTTAGATATTATTAGCATGTATTAATATTTGTAATGAGCCCAAAAACGTACCACTGACACTCGCGAACAAGGTGGATTTACTTTTTTAACGATTAATTTAACAAGTATTATTATGAATGTATTTTACCCCCTTTTTCTCCACAATTTCTATCTTGTCTCATCGCTGCAACTCCCCAACGGGCTCGTGAGGCGAAGATCGACTCATGCGCCCTCCAAAACATGACCCTCCAAACCGCGCTTCTTAACACTCGGCCGCTTAACCCGGAAGCCAGACGCACCAATGTGTCGGAGGAAACATCAATCAACTAATGACTAAGGTCAGCCTGCAGGCGCCCGGCTCGCCACAAGCAGTCGCTAGAGCGGGATGAGCCATGTAAAGCCCCTCCGGCCAAACCCTCCTCTATCCCGAACGACTCTGGGCCAATTGTGCTCTGCCCAATGGGACTCCCAATCAGACGGTTGTGATACAGCCCAGGGTTGAACCCGTGTCTGTTGTGACGCCTCTAGCACTGCGATGCATTGCCTTAGACCGCTGCACCACTCGGGAGGCCCTAAACAAGTATTTTTGACGAAACAAATGATTTACTTCACCATTTATATTAGTTGAGATTTGGTTCAATAACGATTAATCAAGTCAAAATAATTTGAATCACAGAGTAATTTTAGGAAAATAGATTTGATGTAGCCTTTTTGATTATGTGGCTTCAATACTTGTTTTGTAGATACTTCCAGTTGATTTGGTCATACAATATATGGGACATTGCAACTCAATAGATGCTAATGAACCTGCAAAGTAAACACTTAAGGTAGCTAAGATTGACTAAACTGGAAAAGGTACATTTCCTGAGGAAAATGTTAGCTTGCTTCAGCTGTCTAAAAATATTTGTGTCCTACCATAGCCATTTGATCTTTGATACATATTGAATAAGCTAATTATTTCAAAAGGCATGAAACGTATTTGGTTGTAATGTTGCAATTTTATACATCAAGGGTGGTCATCCATCCTCCGTGAGAGCTAATGGGTGTGCTTTTCCCATCACCCTCTAACAAACCACATTTTAGAAATAAACTGCTCAACAGGACCATGATAAAGTGGCTCTGGTGTGTTTGAGCAGGGCTTGCTCAAAAGCTTTCATACCCAGTACTCCAGACTGAGGGTTGGACCATGTGTTTTATACAGTTGCCTAACAGGTATAATACTTTGGGGTGGGGGGGTTAAGTGCCTTGCACAGCGGCAGGAGATGGTACATGGGATCAAAGAGCAGCCTCCCAGTGTCAATACCATATTATGCATTGGTTTTTGTACGTACATCAAGATGTCTCTAATTGTTGGTCATGGAAATTTGGTTAGAAGTAATGGAAAAGCAATTCCATTCCATCTGTCAATGTGTATGAATCTGGATTAACCTGCTTCCTGCAATGAAAGTCACTGCCCTGTCTCTGTTTCTCTGCCTCTCCCTCTCCCCTTTGCACATGAAGTGAAGGGAGAGATACTTTCTGTTAAGTGCAAGCATACTGACAGTTGGGCAACATTTTCAAAATGTATTTGTGGGAAAGACTGTTTTTAAAACTACTGTTAAGAGGACAGTCTCTGCTTTATGTTAGTATAACAGTTAGGGTTGTTGCTATACTCGGAGGTATCGTGGCAAGGACACAAAACATGAAGAACTGAACTTGTGAATACAATTTTTATTTCTCTGTGTGCAGTTTGAGGAAAGTTGCTAACTAGTGCAATTGCTAACTAGCGTTGGCGCAATGACTAGCAGTCTATGGATATCTACTCTATGGGTATCTAATCTTGAAGTCAAACTTCCATCATTGAAGTCGTTTGGTGATGAAGGGCGGGAGGGGTGTTGGGATTGTCTCAAACCAGTCAGAGTATCAAAGCCAATGAAGAATTTTCAAACTGCCTCTTTACCCACGTGTGTTCCGGCTCTGGCCCAACCCATCGGTTCCTGGACCAGTCAGACGGCCCGAATGTGTTCGCATTCGGTGAAGAGTCAGGGATGTACTCCAATCCAGACTCATTGCAGAGAAGAAACTGGGTAGCCAGGCAAATGGAAAAAGTCTTAGTCTTAAATGCATCTTCATGGAACCTGCAGATAAAATATAATGTTTGTACTTGAGTCAGCTGTCCAACGATATGTGTGTGTTTTCTGTTTTTAGGCTCCTGAGGTGATTCGGATGCAGGACACCAACCCTTATACGTTTCAGTCAGACGTGTATGGCTACGGGGTGGTTCTGTTTGAGCTGATGTCAGGGACTCTGCCTTATTCCCAGATCAACAACAGAGACCAGGTGAAACGATTATAATGGCAGCAGCAAGCAGAGTTACGAGAACAAATAATTACAATGAAATTGTTACAATTTTACAAAAAAACATAAATATAAAATGAGACTACTGAGAGGATGGGAACGGTTTACCTCTTAATACAGATCTGAAGGGTGCAGCTAACATGTATGCTATTTAAGATCATTCACATTCAAACGTCTCGTACATAAGAACTGATACTGTGGCATATTCTATTCCCAACCAGAGACATACATTTACCAACCCGTCTTTCCTCTCAGATACTCTTTATGGTTGGGCGCGGCTACTTGTCTCCAGACCTCAGTTTGCTGTCCAGTAGCTCACCCAAATCAATGAAGAGGCTCATCATTGACTGCCTGAAGTTCAAACGTGATGAGAGGCCCCTCTTTCCACAGGTGAGAGAGAGCACTGCCAAAGCATTTAATCAAAGTCAACAACAGGGTCTTTTCCTCTTTACATACTGTTCTCTTATTGTTTTTGTTTTATCCATCTCCGCCTCCTTGGTTCTTGCTGTTTATGGTTTGAGTGTGAGTATCTTTCCAATTCTACAATGTTTACTTTGTTTCTCCGCAGATCATGTTAGGCATTGAGCAGGTCCAGGACCTGTTACCAAAAATCGAGCGGAGTGCCTCGGAGCCCTCCCTCCACAGGGCTGTGCATGCAGAGGAACTGAACCCACTCCTGTTCAACACCACTCGGCTGATGCCCATTTGAGCCCTGACCTTCCAGGCCCCCAGTCCCAGAAGCTATCTGTCTGTCCCTCTGTCTGAGAGAGAGAGAAGGAAAGAGACCATCACTGATGCAACCGATGGCTGCATTATTCCCATAAGAGAGAGTGCACTGACAGCTGCCCATCCCAACACCCCAGAGGCTACGTACCAAATGGCACCCTATTCCCTACATGGTGCACTACTTTTTACCCGATCCCTATGGGACACTATAAGACTGCCAATTGGGAAACAACCCAGCATTCCCCTTCCTCTGGCACTGGTTGGGGCTCCTCCCACAGACACCACCACCAACACATACAACCCCTCATCAAGCAGACACTCCCCATCACAACCCCCTGAGCCCTCAGTCTCTCCCTACTCCACTTCAAACACACAGCTCCCCTCCCTTCCCCCTGCTCACAGGCCTACACAAACTGGAACTGCAGAACACACGCTAGCCTGGCCATGTCAGACCCCCTACATTCCTATACTGTAACTGTACATGCGTGGCTATGGATTTCTCAAGGCTGCTTTTGGGGGGGAAGGGACACCAAACTTTTTTTTTTGTATCATTTTGAAGTCGGCGTTCTGAGAATAAGTGCAAGCGATGGAAGAGAAGTGCTTGCAAAACAGCATGCAGAGAAGTGAATTTCACTTGGGTTTTATGACCATATTTATAGTTATTGGTCCTTCTGGTTCCATAACGGTTTTGGTAAATTAGTGTCGTCAATGCGTTGTTAGAATATGAAGATGAATAAGTTGTATTGCTGCTTTACAACATGGATCGATATGCCACTGTCTAAGACCATCTGTTTGGAAGCCGTGAACTGCAGTGTCATATGGGTACAGCAACATTTTGAAATGCGCAGAGGGGTCGTATTCATTAGTGCACACCATGACATAGTGCTTTGCCATCGGAAATAAAAAACAAGTGGTTCTTATTGGACAAGGTTAGGTAGTCCCTCCATCTTTCAGTCTGTTTTCTTCCGTTTGGTGCCTAATGAATACGACCCAGACATGTTCAAACCTGTGCATTTTTTTCCATTGAATACATGTAGGTTAGTTCAGCCCAGAGAGCTTCTGTATGACCATGAAACCTGTAGTCTTAACAGATGAGTAGAGCATTCTCAATGCTTTACATGCTTACAGTCTGCTTGACTCCAATGCACCATGGGGCAGCACTTGTGCTAGCTTTGACTAATCTGGTTAAAACAAGCTGCCTTACTTGTACAGTTTTCTTGCTCATTGTAACACTATGGTTATGGCTGTGGTTGAAGTGAAAAGTAGTCTCTTCCATGGATGTTTTTGGTTTAGTTTAAAATGTGCTAGTCACTATCAATCATGTGACCTCTAGTTTGACGTCTGATTCCTACTGTCAATAACTTTATTTTTATTTTTTTGGAACAGTTAAAAACGCATACAAGCCATATTTTTGAGTAGCTTAAACACTTTGGGAAAATAGTTGCTGTTAAATCAATCATTTCTCCTGTTCCTCCTTCCTATTGCTGTTGATTGCGGGCTGCTACTTCAATTGAGCGTTGTAACTAGTGACTAGTGAAAGGTGATTGCTTACTTGGTTCGCATTAGCAGTGATGAGCCTATTAGTTTCCAGCTTCTTTCAGTGAAAGTGCATTGATTGTTATTTTGAGAGGCTTTTTCAATTGATGCTAAGTAGATGGCTCCATGGTGCAATGGGGTGGGGATGGCAGTTATTTTCAGTTATTTGGCTGAATACTGGTTACAAAAAGAGGCAGATTTGAATCATCATTGGTAACTTTTTTTAACTAACCGTAACTGTGATCTTAACCCATAAGGGGTCTGTTGTTTTTGGTGTTATGTATGCTCGCAATGGACAGTACAGGGGCGTGATTTCTTGATGCTGTATTTGACGTGATCAATTTAAACAAGTGCAGGTTCTATCATGGGTCGACGGTTACTCAACAAACATAACTGACAGCTTTTATAAAAAACATGATATACAGGTTTTTAACCTAGATTCTTTAGAGGGGCTGGGCACCCTATTTTGTTTCCTCATTCCAATGAGGTTGGTGGTTATGATTGGGTTGTATGAATATGTTTGGCTTGGGGATTTTGGTAGAAAAGGGTTGGAAAAGATTTCTCATCTTATTTATTGATATTACATAAAGCAGTGTGATGGATCTGCTGTCATGGACCTTTTGGTGGACTAAATATTTACTGAGTGATAAGAGATCACTCTTTACAGCATTTAAATCATGGATGGTTTGGGTTCTCTAACTTAACGAAATGTCCTTTCTAGTCATGGTACTGTCTCAAACTATTCTAATTGAGCTTCAGATTTCTGATACGCTGTGTCATGCAGGTGTATTTATTTGGCTTTTGATTACAACATTTTCGTTTGCAACTGTTACTTGGCCGCAGTGAGTAATTTACTGGGGTGGAATAATGTCGTATACACCCATTATACTGCATATACAGTGTCCTCTTGGGCCACTGGGCTACATTATGTCATACCCAGAAATCCCGGTTGGCATATTCCCGGAATGAGCAGGAAATCCGGAAGCCTCTAACTAGGATTCCTGAAACTCAAACTTTTGGAAAGTTAGCAGAATTTTGCAACCCTACCCTCCTCTGATTAGACCAGTAAACATGGAATGTGTGATTAAAATGGCATGTACTGTTATTATTGCGATCTGCAGCAAAAGAAAGAAACTATGGAACACATTTTTTAAGGCGTTGTACATCAAACATTACTTTGTCTTATGATATGTAGGTCATAAGTAATTGAATAGCCCAAAGGCTGAATGAAACATATCTTTCCAAATGAAATCCCTTTTTATAGACTTTATTTCTTTTTGTCCTGTGTGTTTAGAGATATGCAGGAATAGTCTAGCATCTTACGTTTGGTGGCATTGCTTTACCATAATGTTAGTCGGTCAGTTTCTGCTGAATTAATTAGTAAACATGTTTGTCACTCAGAGGGACTCTGTGGCGAGCTCTTTAAAAAAAACTTCCCCATTAGTTTATTCTGTTGTATGTTTGCAGAAAGGAGGACAAAAGTGCCACATTTACTGGAATTTTGTACAAACTAAATAAAGAAATTGACCTCCCCTGAAATGGACTGTACGGAAGGCATGACGTCACATTGAAGATGCCACTTACTGTGCTTTAGACACATGGTAATTAAATGGCATAAAAACCGGACTGTCATATTTGACCAGAAAATATAATTAACGAACTCAGTAGTTTTGCATATCTCTAGGTGAATTGAAATAATTGTGTGTATAGTTTCTGAGGTATCAGGGGTGTTCAGTTTGCAATAAATGGTATATTCTGCTGTGTACAGTAAAACATTTTAAATTACAAAATTGTACTTGTTTCTATTTTTTGTGATGGTTTCAAAAAAGAACAATTATTTTAAAATTTAAAGGAAATCTTAGGTTTTTTTGTCTTAAAATATTGATGCAGGATTTTATTCTTTAAATAAAACTGTGGAATACTTATGGAATGCTTAAATGTCTGTTTTAATTCTCTACTTAAAAGGCCCAGTGCTTGTCAAACATTTCATTCCAAAATTGTAGGCATTAATATGGAGTTGGTCCTCCTTTGCTGCTATAACACCCTCCACTCTTCTGGGAAGGCCTTCCACTAAATGTTGGAACATTTCTGCGGGGACTTACTTCCATTCAGCTATAAGCATTAATGAGGTTGGGCGACTAGGCCTGGCTCTGTTGGCGTTGCAAACACCCCAAAGGTGTTCAATGGGTTTGAGGTCAGGGCTCTGTGCAGGCCAGTCAAGTTCTCTTCCACACCAATCTCAACAAACCTTTTCTGTATGGACCTTGCTTAGTGCACAGGGGCAATGTCATGCTTAAACAAGAAAAGGCCTTCCCCAACTGTTGGCATGAAGTTGGAAGCACAGAATTGTGTAGAATGTCATTGTATGTTGTAGCATTAAGATTTCCCTAAGGGGCCTAGCCAGAACCATGAAAAAAAAGTCCCAGACCATTTTTCCTTCTCCACCAAGCTTTACAGTTGGCACTATGCATTGGGGCAGGTGGCGTTCTCCTGGCATTCGCCAAACCTAGATTTGTCCGTCGGACTGCCAGATGAAGCGTGATTCATCACTCCAGAGAACGCGTTTCCAGAGTCCAATGTCGGCGAGCTTTACACCACTCTAGCTGACGCTTCGCAGTGTGCATGATGAGCTTATGCTTGTGTCCGGCTGCTAGGCCATGGAAACCCATTTCATGAAGCTCCCGACTAACATTTATTGTGCTGATGTTGCTTCCAGAGGCAGTTTGGAACTCGTAATGAGTGTTTACACCCATTCTGTGCACTTGTGTGGCTTACCGCTTCGTGGCCGTTGTTGCTCTTAAATGTTTCCACTCCACAATAACAGCACTTACAGTTGACCGAGGCAGCTCTAGTAGGGCAGAAATTTGACGAACTGACTTGTTGGAAGGGTGGCATCCTATGACAGTGCCACGTTGAAAGTCACTGAGCTCTTTAGTAAGGCCATTCTACTGCCAATATTTGGCTATAGAGATTGCATGGCTGTGTGCTTGATTTTATACACCTGTCAGCAATGGGTGTGGCTGAAATAGCCAAATCCACAAATTAAGGGGTGTCAACATTTCTATAAACAGTGTATTCGGAAAGTATTCAGACCCTTTCACTTTTTCCAAATTTTGTTACGCTACAGCCTTATTCTAAAATTGATTAAATACATGTTTTTCCTCATCAAACTACACACAATATCCCATAATGACAAAGCAAAAACAGGTTTTTAGAATGTTTGCAAATGTATAAAAAATTAAAAAACAGACCTTACACAAGTATTCAGACCCGTTGCTATGAGACTCAAAATTGAGCTCAGGTGCATCCTGTTTCCACTGATCATCCTTGAGATGTTTCTACAAGTTGATTGGAGTCTACCTGTGGTAAAAATTTAATTGATTGGACATGATTTGTAAAGGCACACACCTGTCTATATAAGGTCCCACAGTTCACAGTGCATGTCAGAGGAAAAAAAGTAAACCATGAGGTAGGAGTTGTCTGTAGAGCGCAGTGACAGAATTGTGTCGAGGCACATGTCTGGGGAAGGGTACCAAAACATTTCTGCAGCATTGAAGGTCCCCCAAGAACACAGTTGCCTCCATCATTCTTAAATGGAAGAAGTTTGGAACCACCAAGACTCTTCCTAGAGCTGGCCGCCCGGCCAAACTGAGAAATTTGGGGAGAAGGATCTAGGTCAGGGAGGTGACCAAGAACCCAATGGTTACTCTTGACAGAGCTCCAGAGTTGCTCTTGGGAGATGGGAGAATCTTACAGAAGGACAACCATCTCTTCAGCACTCCACCAATCAGGCTATTATGGTAGATTGGCCAGACGGAAGCCACTCCTTTGTAAAATGCACATGACAGCCCGCTTGGAGTTTGCCAAAAGGCACCTAAAGGATTCTCCGACCATAATAAACAAGGTTCTCTGTTCTGATGAAACCAAGATTAAACTCTTTCGCCTGAATGCCAAG
This sequence comes from Salvelinus namaycush, assembly GCF_016432855.1. NCBI lineage: Eukaryota > Metazoa > Chordata > Actinopteri > Salmoniformes > Salmonidae > Salvelinus > Salvelinus namaycush. Next base: position 32,647,192 of record NC_052324.1, on the reverse strand, counting down.
CATCACGTCTGGAGGACACCTGGCACCATGGTGAAGCATGTTAGTGGCAGCAGCATGCTGTGAGGATGTTTTTCAGCGGCAGGGACTGGCAGACTAGTCAGGATCGACGGAAGATGAACGGAGCAAAGTACAGCGAGATCCTTGATGAAAACCTGCTCCAGAGCGCTCAGGACCTCCGACTGGGGCGACGGTTCACCTTCCAACAGGACAACGACTCTAAGTACACAGCAAAGACAATGCAGGAGTGGCTTCGGAACAAGTCTGCTCCCAGAGCCTGCTCCACATCTAACCTGACAGAGCTTGAGAGGATCTGCAGAGAAGAATGGGAGAAACTCCCCAAATACAGGTGTGCCAAGATTGTAGCGTCATACCCAAGAAGACTCGAGGCGGTCATTTTTTGCCAAAGGTGCTTGAACTAAGTACCGAGTAAAGGGTCTGAATACCTATGTAAATCGTTTATTTCAGTTTTTTTATTTTAGTATTTTATCGTTCCAGAATAAGTCTGTTGAAAAAGTCAAGGGGTCTGAATACTTTCTGAATATAGTGTATTTCTGTATAGTGTATTTCCACAATGGGGTTGGAATAATATTGTGAAAATTATGATACTGCCCTTTTAGTGTAAGAACTGTTTGAAAATTCTGCCTGATATTTCCGCCTGTTGGTGGGATGGAGTTAGTTAATATACCAATAAGAAAGAGTTCCAAACCTCTCTGCCAGTAACAGGTAGATTTCAGTTTTTTTCCAAAATTCTTGATTGAGATATTGCTATGTGCTAAGAAGCTTTTGTTTTAAACTATCACAGTAAGGTACTTCATTGTTACACAGAAATTATTTGATATTGAGATAAAAACATCTGCATTTGACCTTTAATGCATAGGCTACCTTCAAGTGTATTTGCAAATGTACCTGCAAGATGTTGCATATGGTTCTCTCACCTCAAGTTAAATATATCCCACCCCAGGATTGAGAAAAAAGGTAAATTGTGGGTCCCATGTTAATGTGATGAAATAAAAAATCCCTGAAATGTTCCATACCCACAAAAGCTTATTTTGCTAAAATGTTGTGCACTAATTTGTTTACATTCCTGGTTAGTGAGTATTTGTCCTTTGCCAAGATAATCCATCCAACAGGTGTGGCATATCAAGAAGCTGATTAAACAGCACGGTCATTACACAGGTGCACCTTGTGCACGGGATAATAAAAGGCCACTCTGAAATGTGCAGTTTTGTCACACAACACAATGCCACAGATGTCTCAAGTTTTGAGGGAGCAAGCAACTGGCATGCTGACTGCAGGAATGTCCACCAGAGCTGTTGCCTGATAATTGAATGTTCACTTCTCTACCATAAGCTGCATCCACAGGAGTATTTCTGTATGTAATAAGGGCCTTTTGAGTGGAAAAAATCTTTCTGATTGGCTGGGCCTGGCTCCCCAGTGGGTGGGCCTATGCTCTGCAAGGCCCACCGTTTTCACTCAGGGAGGACTTTTAACAAAGGCTCCTTTTCTTCAACTTCATCGCCCTCGTTGTTATATTGTGAAACCACCAGCATCAGATAAGCTAAAAATAGTGGTTATATGAACACTCACAAAGCAGGTTGAAAGTTAGTGACAGGAAACCATGTGATGTTGAGAAGCAGCAGTCACAAATAACATAAGTAACTACACAGTAAGTCACTGCGTAGTTACAAAGATCGAAAAGTAATTTCAGTCAGATTCATTGTGGGGTTAAAATTAAATAACAGCTCAATGTTTATTGAATTATTTGGGTTGTTTACAAAATGTGTCAGTACAGTCACAGTATCAATAGTATTACATAGCATTCAAAAGTGCAGGTAGGTAGCATAGCTGTTAAGAAGACAAAAAGGACACTGGTTAGAACCCCCAAACTGTCTAGGTGAAAACTCTGTCGATGTGCTCTTGAGCAAATTGCTCCTGTAAGTCACTGGATAAGAGTGTCTGCTAAATGACTCAAATGTAAAAAGTGCCTGCCTTTTAGCATGTAATGAAATGAAACATCATAGAGAGCATAAACCGAGAGGGGATTATATTACAAAAAACAAACAAAAAAATAAATGCCGTTTTCATCATTTGTAGCTGAGTCCAGACTGGCTTATGTGGCAGAACAGAGTCACGGAAAAACACATGCCCAGGACCTACCAACATTGAAAAAACAAAATGGATGTGTTAGCCTACATGGTGTTCTGGTGGAGTTTTCATTTCCATCTAATACATGTTTAAAAACTCATGCAACAGCCTCCCAAATGGCCATACATAGTGCATGGGCTTATCTGGTCAAAATGAGTGCACACTGCATTACATAGGGAATAGGGTGCCATTTGGGCCACAATACATATATCTTAGAAGCTATACATGATGATTGATACATATAGTTGAAGGTTTATCGTGGTCAGGAATAAGACATGTTTGTCATGTGAATGTGGATAAACCTGTCACTGACCCCCTGTATTAACAAGTATGGGAAGATGACTATACCTCAATAACGCAGAGCACAATCACAGCAACTCCAGTGGCTAGGAAGTTCTCCTCAAACCAGGCCTTCAGCTTATTGTAACAACCCTGAGATGAAGAAGAGAAAACATTGCTGAGTGACAGCTATGTTTTTTTAATGTACAGTAACAGTCAAAAGTTTGGACACACCTACTCATTACAGGGTTTTTCTTTATTTTTACTATTTTCTACATTGAAGAATAATAGTGAAGACATCAGAACTATGAAATAACACATATGGAATCATGTAGCCACCCTTTGCCTTGATGACAGCTTTGCACACGCTTGGCATTCTCTCAACCAGCTTCATGAGTTAGTCACCTGGAATGCTTTTTCAACAGGAATTCCCACATATGCTAAGCATTTGTTGGATGCTTTTCCTTCACTCTGCGGTCCAATTCATCCCAAACCACCTCAATTGGGTTGAGGTCGGGTGATTGTGGAGGCAAGGTCATCTGATGCAGCACTCCATCACTCTCCTTCTTGGTCAAATAGCCCATACACAGCCTGAAGGTGTGTTTTGGGTCATTGTAGAACGTCATTGTAAATAAGAATTTGTTCTTAACTGAATTGCCTAGTTAAATAAAGGTTAAATAAAATAAAAAATGTCCTGTTGAAAAACAAATGATTGTCCCACTAAGCGCAAACCAGAAGTATGGCGTATCGCTGCAGAATGCCTTGAATCTAAATGAATCACTGACAGTGTCACCAGCAAAGCACCCCCACACCTCCATCTCCATGCTTCACGGTGGGAACCACACATGCAGAGATCACAAAGACACGGTGGTTTGAACCAAAAATCTCAAATTTGGGCTAATCAGACCAAAGGACAGATTTCCACCGGTCTAATGTCCATTGCTTGTGTTTCTTGGACAAAGCAAGTCTCTTCTTATTGGTGTCCCTCGGTAGTGGTTTCTTTGCAGCAATTTGACCATGAAGGCCTGATTCACGCAGTCTCCTCTGAACAGCTGATGTTGAGATGTGTCTGTTACTTGAACTCTAGGAAGCATTTATTTGGGCAGCAATTTCTGAGGCTGGTAACTCTAATGAACTTATCCTTTGCATTAGAGGTAACTCTGGGTCTTCCTTTCCTGTGGCGGTCCTCATGAGAGGCAGTTTCATCATAGTGCTTGATGGTTTTTGCGACTGCACTTGAAGAAACGTTCAAAGTTCTTGACATTTTCCGGATTGACTGACCTTCATGTCTTAAAGTAATGATGGACTGTCATTTCTCTTTGCTTATTCGAGCTGTTCTTGCCATAATATGGACTTGGTCTTTTACCAAATAGGGCTATCTTCTCTATACCACCCTTCCTTGTCACAACACAACTGATTGGCTCAATTGCATAAACACTTTTTTGGTTACTACATGATTCCATATGTGTTATTTCATAGTTTTGATGTCTTCAATATGATTCTACAATGTAGAAAATAGTCAAAATTATTGTAAACCCTGTAATCAGTAGGTGTTTCCAAACTTTTGACTGGTACTCTAGTTTTATAGTTCAGTTCACTTGTTACCCACATGAAAGGATATTTGTTATTTTTTTAGTTGATTTTTTTTATTTCACCAGGTAGGCCAGGTGAGAACAAGTTCTCATTTACAACTGCGACCTGGCCAAGATAAAGCATAGCAGCGCGACAAAAACAACACAGAGTTACACATAAACAAACGTACAGTCAATAACACAAAATAAAAGAAAAATAGAAAGATCTATGTACAGTGTGTGCAAATGTAGAAGAGTAGGGAGGTAGGCAATAAATAGTCCATAGAGGCAAAACTAATTACAATTTAGCATTAATACTGGAGCAGATGACGATGTGCAAGTAGAGATACTGGGGTGCAAAGAGCAAGAGGGTAAGTAATAATATGGGGATGTGGTAGTCGGGTGTGCTATTTACAGATTGGCTGTGTACAGGTACAGTGATTGGTAAGCTGCTCTGACAGCTGATGCTTAAAGTTAGAGAGGGAGATATAAGACTCCACCTTCAGAGATTTTTGCAATTCGTTCCAGTCATTGGCAGCAGAGAACTGGAAGGAAAGGCGGCCAAAGGAAGTGTTGGCTTTGGGGATGACCAGTGTAATATACCTGCTGGAGCGCGTGCTACGGGTGGGTGTTGCTATGGTGACCAGTGAGCTGAGCTAAGGCGGGGCTTTACCTAGCAAAGTCTTATAGATGACCTGGAGCCAGTGGGATTGGTGACGGATATGTAGTGAGGGCCAGCCAACGAGAGCATAGAGGTCACAGTGGTGGGTAGTATATGGGGTTTTGGTGATAAAACGAATGGCACTGTGATAGACTCATCCAATTTTCTGAGTAGAGTGTTGGGGGCTATTTTGTAAATGACATCGCCAAAGTCAAGGATCTGTAGGATAGTCAGTTTTACGAGGGTATGTTTGGCAGCATGAGTGAAGGAGGCTTTGTTGCGAAATAGGAAGCCGATTCTAGATTTAATTTTGGATTGGTGATGCTTAATGTGAGTCTGGAAGGAGAGTTTACAGTCTAACCAGACACCTAGGTATTTGTAGTCGTCCACATATTCTAGGTCAGAACCGTCCAGAGTAGTGATGCTAGTCGGGCGGGAGCGTGTGGGCAGCAATCAGTTGAAGAGCATGGACTTAGTTTTACAAGCATTTAAAAGCAGTTGGAGGCCATGGAAGGAGTGCTGTATGGCATTGAAGCTCGTTTGGAGGTTTGTTAGCACAGTGTCCAAAGAAGGGCCAGAAGTATACAGAATGGTGTCGTCTGTGTAGAGGTGGATCAGAGAATCACCAGCAGCAAGAGCGACATCATTGATGCATACAGAGAAGAGAGTCGGCCCGAGAATTGAGCTCTGTGGCACCCCCATAGAGACTGCCAGAGGTCCGGACAACAGGCCCTCCGATTTGACACACTGAACTCTATCTGAGAAGTAGTTGGTGAACCAGGCGAGGCAGTCATTTGAGAAGCCAAGGCTATTGAGTATGCCGATAAGAATGCGGTGATTGACAGAGTCGAAAGCCTTGGCCAGGTCGATGAAGACGGCTGCACAGTACTGTCTTTTATCGATGGCGGTTATGATATCGTTTAGGACCTTGAGCGTGACTGAGGTGCACCCGTGACCAGCTCGGAAACCATATTGCATAGTGGAGAAGGTACGGTGGGATTTGAAATGGTCGGTTATCTGTTTATTAACTTGGCTTTTGAAGATTTTAGAAAGGCAGGGTAGGATGGATATAGGTCTATAACAGTTTGGGTCTAAGGTGTCTCCCCCTTTGAAGAGGGGAAGACCATTATGTGGTACCATTCCATTTCAATTCCAGTCAACTCAGAAAGTAAACCAAATTCTAATTCCAATTCAAAATGTTCATCATTGAAAAGCATTGAAGGGAATTGGAAATGGAATTTCAGTGTACTTCCTGAATTGACCCCAAGCCTGGCAGCATATCTCTTTCCAGTATACCGGCTGATTGATGTCACATTGGGTCTTGGAGCAGCAGGACGCAGGCATTTTATCCTTCCAGTCACTTGAGTTATGGACCCCACAGCACTGGAACTACATGTATGTAATAGAATTAAACATGACAAAAGCAGTGTTATCAACACATGAAACAACATCACATTTCCACTCCCTTTTGTTCACATGCCTGGGAGGGCTAAAGAGGGAGTATACATGTTTCATTGTAAAGTCTCAGTGTCTCCCTATAAGACCTGGTCATGTCACTATATAGTACATAAGGTACCATTTGGGACGCACACTAAATGTTTCTGATATATATTTCACAGCACACGCTCACCGTGGTCTGAATGATATCCCAGTCACCCGTGCTCATTGTTGAATTCCCACCTTTAGCTGATTCCCGGGACTTCTCCAGACTGTCTGTGAGATCCCTCTGTAGGAAGCTGCCAATCTAAGCACACACATTAATTACTTGGCAGTATGACCATCTCATAAAACGCTACCTGATTATCTCCTATCATCTTTGAGCTTTCCTCACAACAATCGCCCTCTCTCAATCCCTGATGTTCCTCATGTAAATTAGTATTGTATTAAAGTTCTCTTCTTCACTTCATTTTCTGTCACCCCTCTCAAACCTCCTCCCAACATCCCAGTGCCCATCTGCTATATCTTACCTTGCTCTCATATAAAAGCAGTAGAAAGGCTGCAGTCAGCTCCACCAATATCAGAATGAACAACAGGATGAAAAACTGAAAATCAAGAAAAGTACAAGTGTTTGTAAGTCATTTTAATTTAAGCAAGGACAGTGAATGATCCCCACCTGGGCAAAAACTGGTTGAATCAATGTTGTTTACACGTCATTTCAACCCAAAAATTCAACGTGATGACGTTGAATCAATGTGGAAAACTGATTGGATTTGAAAAAATACATCAACGTCAGGGAATTTTGTCTTTTTTTTCACCCAACTTTTAACTTAAATCCAACGACAGGGTGACATTGTTGGATGATTTCATGTTGAATTCATGTTAGACAACTCAACCAAATGTAAATCAAAACTAGACGTTGAACTGATGTCTGTGCCCCGTGGGATGAGACCAATGTCTCTAAAAAATATGAAATTATGTCAAATGTGAGACCTACAGTGACAAGGAGGCAGCGGTTCTCTTTCAGGGCCCCCAGGAACCCCAGGAAGGACACACAGGTCATGATGATGCCAATGATGAAGAGCATGTTGGCAATGTTCAGGGAGGACAGGGATGGGATGAGAGACGACACCTTAGAGTTCATCATCATGAACACTCCAAAACCAAACCCTGCAGTTCCACAGATCTGACAAGAACCAAACACAACAGCATGTGTTCAACATACAGCACCAGTCAAAAGTTTGGACACACCTACTCATTCAAGGGTTTTTCTTTATTTGACGATTTTCTACATTTTCAAATAATAGTGAAGACATCAAAACTATGAAATAACACATATGGAATCATGTAGTACCAAAAAACTGTTAAACAAATCAAAATATATTTTATATTTGAGATTCCTCAAAGTAGCCACCCTTTGCCTTGATGTCAGCTTTGCACAATCTAGGCATTCTCTCAACCAGCTTCATGAGGTAGTCACCTGGAATGCATTTCAATTAACAGGTGTACCTTCTTTTCTTCTCAATGCGTTTGAGCCAATCAGTTGTGTTGTGACAAGGTAGGGGTGGTATACAGAAGACAGCCCTAGTTGGTAAAAGACCAAGTCAATATTATGGCAAGAACAGCTCAAATAAGCAAAGAGAAATGACAGTCCATCATTACTTAATACATGAAGGTCAGTTAATACGGAATATTTCAAGAACTTTGAAAGTTTCTTCAAGTGCAGTCACAAAAACCATCAAGCGCTATGATGAAACTGCCTCTCATGAGGATCACCACAGGAAAGGAAGACCCAGAGTTACCTCTGATGCAGAGGATAAGTTCATTAGAGTTACCAGCCTCAGAAATTGCAGCCCAAATAAATGCTTCACAAGAGGTCAAGTAACAGACACATCTCAAGATCAGCTGTTCAGAGGAGACTGCGTGAATCAGGCCTTCATGGTAGAATTGCTGAAAAGAAACCACTACTAAAGGACACCAATAATAAGAGACTTGCATGGGCCAAGAAACACGAGCAATGGACATTAGACCGGTGGAAATCTGTCCTTTGGTTTGATGAGTCCAAATTTCTGATTTTTGGTTTCAACTGCCGTGTCTTTGTGAGACGCAGAGTAGGTGAACGGATCATCTCTGCATGTGTGGTTCCCACTGTGAAGCATGGAGGAGGAGGTGTGATGGTGGTGTGGGTGTGCTATTCAGAATTCAAGGCACACTTAACCAGTATGGCTACCACAGCATTCTTGCAGCGATATACCATCCCATCTGATTTGCGCTTAGTGGGAATATAATTTGTTTTTCAACAGGACAATGACCCAACAGACCTTCAGGCTGTGTAAAGGCTATTGACCAAGAAGGAGAGTGATGGAGCGCTGCATCAGATGACCTGGCCTCCACAATCACCCGACCTCAACACAATTTAAATGGTTTCGGATGAGTTGGACCGCAGAGTGAAGGAAAAGCAGCCAACAATAGCTCAGCATATGTGGGAACTCCTTCAAGACCGTTGCAAAAGCATTCCAGATGAAGCTGGTTGAGAGAATGTCAAGAGTGTGCAAAGCTCAAGGCAAAGGGTGGCTAATTGAAGAATCTCAAATATAAAATATATTTTGATTTGTTTAACAATTTTTTGGTTACTACATGATTCCATATGTTATTTCATAGTTTTGATGTCTTAATTGATATGTGCCAATATATCCTCCAAACACTGGCTTCGAGGGCATAATCACTTTAATACAACGGGTTACCAACATATTTTCATTAAAAACGTTATTTTGCTGAATTTATTCATACTATTTCATCCTTCCACAAGATATAGTCCCGATACAAATCTAGGGTTGCTACCCAAGCCGGCTGGTCGTTTGTTCTATCGTTTCGGTTGCTAGAGACGCGACCCAGCCATCCAGTCTTTTTGTTCTGTATCTATGGACGCAGCCCAGTCGTTCGTTGTAAATGTTCCATTGCCATACTGGCTGGCAACGTTCTTATCCCTTGCTTACTAGCTAGCCAACTACGGCTAACAATTACGTCAAAAAGCGCATCCAGAATAACAGCAAAGAAGCTGCATTTGCATTTGTTTAAGCTGTTTTCTAGTGACATTTATTTAAATACACAATAACAATGAGCTAATGAGGCGCCATTTCACCTGGCATAGAAAATGTGTTCTCTTGTCAGAACACTATTGTTCAAAGGAGCTAGCCAACAACACAGCTAACACAATCACTTCAAACGGAAGCTGGAAAGACTGCAAGCTAGCTGCATTTCGTTTCGTTTTACCTTTTATCAATTGACATTTCTTTGTATATATCCATTAAAAAAATACCGGCTGATTCATGATTTCAACTGTCTGAGAAACGCTGCCTGCGTGCCTGTCTCGTCACGACATGTTCATTACTATTTGACAGCTGGAGATCGAATTTGAATATTGAAGCAGTGTTGTAAATGTCGGAGAGACAGACAGCAAGTTTTATGCAAATCTCCGCTTTTGAAAACTAAATGTTAGTCTAAAAAAAAGTCAGATGGAACAGAGTAAATAGGCATTTTAAAGTCATAGATTTAGCCGGTGGTAACGTATGGAATAGACACCAGCTGGAATGCGGTTTTAACCAATCAGCATTCAGGATTAGACCCACCCGTTGTACAAATTGTGATAAATGGACACTGAAATATTGAACATGGGTTTTTATCTCATTGAGGGAAGGAAGAGTAGAAGGTAACAGATGGATGTTTGGGATACGTACAAAGCACACGAAGTTAACCACACACATGGTGTATTTCAAACACTTGAGGCAATTTTGAGCCATTTCCCAGAAGTGCGTTCAGACCTGAAAAAACAAAACAAGAGACAGATAAACACACAATGTGCCAACAGATCAATGAAAAGCGTGTCTTTAACACAGAAACCATCAGTGAAAACAGCAACATACAATACCACACAAATGCACAGCAAAGATTGTTTAAAAACTTTGAGGACACCTCTGAGTCAGATTTGTATTTTGTTCATCAAAAGAAATGAGAAGGAGCATGGTACCATTGTCTGAGACTGAGTAGTGAGGCCATCAAGTGTCACACAGTATGAGGAAAGGAGCCTGCTTTATCTGGTTTCCTGTGTATAATACTTCCTTTATATTTATCCAGGGGACCAGGCTGGTTTTCATCATAGTTTTTACCCTGATGTTTAGACCAAGACAGTTTGATATCGATTTAATCTTTGAGGAAATATCTGTCGAAGTAAACCAACATCATAACAATATTTCATTCAACTGCGGGATGAATGTGGGTAGAATTGTACACCTTCTTCAGGTTAATATACTGAACAAAAATATAAACGCAACATGGAACAATTTCAACGATTTTACTGAGTTACAGTCCACATGAGGAAATCAGTCAACTGAAAGAAATTCATTAGGCCCTAATCCATGGATTTCACATGACTTGGAAGGGGCACAGCCATGGGTGGGCATAGGCCCACCCACTTGGGAGCCAGGCCCAGCCAATCAGAATATGTTTTTCCCAACTAAAGGGCTTTATTACAGACAGAAATACTCCTCAGTTTCATCAGTTGTCTGGGTGGCTGGTCTCAGACGAACCCGCAGGTGAAGAAGCCGGATGTGGAGGTCCTGGGCTGGCGTGGATACACATGGTTGGCGGTTGTGAGGCCGGTTGGAAGTACTGCCAAATTCTCTAAAATGACGTTGGAGGTGGCTTATGGTAGAGAAATTAACATTCAATTCTCTGGCAACAGCTCTGGTGGACATTCATGCAATCAGCATGCCAGTTGCACGCTCCCTCAAAATGACATCTGTGGCATTGTGTTGTGTGACAAAACAACACATTTCAGATTGGCCTTTTTTTGTCCCCAGCACAAGCTGCACCTGTGTGTAACGATCATGCTGTTTAATCAGCTTCTTGATATGCCATACCTGTCAGGTGGATGTATTATCTTGGCGAAGGAGAAATGCTCACGAACAGGGATGTAAGCAAATTTGTGCACACATTTTGAGAAAAATAAGCTTTTTGTGCGTATGGAAAATTTCTGGGATCTTTTATTTAATGTAATGAAACATGGGACCAACACTTTACATGTTGCGTTGATATTTTTGTTCAGTAATGTGTCCAACCCAATATCACCCTCATCCTCTGAAACCATGCTGTGTCTGTAATTGATAAACATATTGAAATGAAACTGTTTCAATGTCAAATTTAAAATGTACTTAATTTCCTTCTTGACATTCAAGCTAATTTCAATTACTGCCAAATTACCTCTAAGAGCCTAAGAAACCCCAAACTACCCTACCTTTCTTGTTATACCACATTTATAAAATGTCTTCAAATAGATGTTTTCAATAATACTGACATTACATTTTAGATTGTTCTCAGACAAGGTTTAATAAGTTATAGTTACTCTCTCTTTATTAACCCATGACCAATGTCTCTTATCCCTTGGTTAGCTATCAAATCAATTTTATTTATATAGCCCTTCGTACATCAGCTGATATCTCAAAGTGCTGTACAGAAACCCAGCCTAAAACCCCAAACAGCAAGCAATGCAGGTGTAGAAGCACGGTGGCTAGGAAAAACTCCCTTGAAAGGCCAAAACCTAGGAAGAAACCTAGAGAGGAACCAGGCTATGAGGGGTGGCCAGTCCTCTTCTGGCTGTGCCGGGTGGAGATCATGTGGACATTAGCTATGTCTATTAGATCAATAGACTCATGCAGTAAGTCACTCATAACAATCAAAATACAATCATATGTCCTCTCTGTTTTATAACCAATAAAATATAACTTTCAATTAAAGATGATGACATTGAGACGTCATTAAATTCCTGTGAGAATGGTATCGATTGAGCTTTAGTGAATGAAGAAAATGCCAACCTTGTGCTTACCTTGTCAGTTGAAATAGTGATACAAGTGTAACTCAAGCCCAATACCCTCTACAATACGTTGTTTAGAGGATGTACTGCTCCTTTGACTTTACCGTACTGGTATTTTCCATTCTCATTAGACTCTGAAGGCAAGGGGTTTGTCAGTTCATTCTACTTCCTTATTCTGGGGCACACTGGGACAAATCTATACTGAGAACTTGTGCCGTGCATTTTAAACTAGCAAAAGGAAACACACAAAGTCTAAAGCTGTGGTAACCCTTTTCTACCAGTGGAGGGGAATTTGGCACCTATGTTTTCAACTATAAATAACCAATGATCAAAAAAGATTTTCTGAAGTAAAAACTGACTCATTGTTGTTTCAATCATGCCTACTCTGTAAGAGTGAAAATGTGCTATGCACATCCACGTTTTGAGAGGTAATCAATGGTTTAATACACAGGTAGGAGCAGTCAAAATGTAGATTATTATTGTTTACATACATTTTTTTCTGTAAATTTGAAACAATCCCTATAACATACATATATATTAGTCTCTCAGGTGAGATTCATCCAGAATGAAATCAAAACATGAAAATACAGAATGATACCTGAAAATGGCTCAGTCTCAATGGCAACTGTTCTTGTCAGATGCTTGGTCATTATGCTAAGTACTCATAACATAACTTCTCTCAAAAAAGGTACCTGATTGCTTTGTGTTCTATTTACAGACAACTGACAAACCCCTTGCCTTCAGAGTCTAATGAGAATGGAAAATACCAGTACGGTAAAGTCAAAGGAGCAGTACATCCTCTAAACAACGTATTGTAGAGGGTATTTTGCGTAATAAGCCAGTTGAAAGTCATGGGTTCTTCTTTTACTTGTAACCATATCCATTACGACTGAAGTGTCAGAAGATGGGGACGGTGAAACACAGGCAAATCAACTGCAAACAATAACAGAAACATGTTCTGGATGCATAGTCAGCACATTTGAACTAAGACCACAGACAGTCTTATAGACTAAGGAAGAGGAAACAGGCTAAGTAGAATGAAGAAGATGGTGAGAATCACATTGGCATCCTATTCCCTATATATAGTGCACTACTTTTGACCAGGGTCAATGGGCTTTAGTCAAAAGTAGTGCACTATATTGGGAATAGGGTGCCGTTTGGGACACACACATTGATCCAAATAAGTAAAAGCGTAGAAAGTGTACTGTACCTGCAGAATGAACAGGGGTATGACACCTGCTCCAGTGCTGAGAAAGTTCCTCCCCAGTTCCTGAGCTTCATATGACGGCCCAGAAAGAGACAGAGGTTACGTTGTTGTGACTGTTGAACTATGTCACCTCCTGTTGGGCACACCACGAATCAACTGCACCCATGGTCCCAGTGAAGATTGACGGACACGACACGGAAGCTCTATTAGACTCCTGAAGTATGGTTACGCTCGTAACCACGTGCCTGCTGAACCAGGAGACCGAACGGGGTAAGGAGATGTCATTTCCTGTGTTCACGGTGACACAAAGCGGTATCCAACCGGATGGATCAACATCGTAACACCACAAGGGAGTTGCCAGATGATGGTGGGTGCAGTACCAGAGTTGCCAGTACCTCTCCTAGTGGGACGGGATTGTCCGCTGTTCGCGGCCCTATGGGGGCACGAGCTGAAGAAAAAGATACGAGCTGGCCGAAGAAGAGAGCGGGGACGACCCATCGCCTGTGCGGCCCGGAAGCAACCGGTTGACCAACCTGTATCTACAGGTCCGGAGTCGGAGGGGGCGCCGGAACCCTGGAGGAGGAGCCCAGCCTCCCCCTCCTCAATTTCGAGGGTCCAGTCGAGACACCTGCTGGGGGCCAACTGAGGGGACAATTCGGGACGTCCCAGTGGGAGGATACGAACTTGAAAGCCGCCGCAATCCAAGTGATAGCGGTGGATGGACAGCTACTTCCGGGGGTGAGTGACTGGCGATACCCCCATTTCCAAATCAAGAATAACCTTTTGTATCAGGTGTCGCGCCAACGGGGGAACTTCGAGAGGTATTGTTGCTGCCCCGACGGTACGTGGGAACCGTTCTTCAGCTGGCCCACACCCACCTGTTGGGGGCGCACCTGGGAATGGAGAAGACCCGGGAATGAATCGCAGCCCAGTTCCACTGGCCCGGGATGAGGAGGGCCGTGGAAGACTCAGTAGTCTTTGCAGCTGCCCGGAGTGTTAACCCGCTGTCCCAAAAGCACACATCCGAAACCCTCTGGTCCCCCTACCAATCATTGGGGTGCCCTTTGAACGCATCACCATGGACATAGTGGGACCCCTGGTAAAAACAGCATGAGGACACCGGTACATCCTTGTGATAGTAGATTATGCCACCCGGTATCCCGAGGCCATTCCCCTACGGCTGCGGTATCCAAGGGAATCGCCCGAGAGCTGTTCCACCTTTTTAGCAAGGGGGGGCATCTCGAACGAGATCCTGACAGACCAAGGTACTGAGTTTATGTCCCACCTAATGAAAGAGTTGTGTGCTCTCCTGCAGATCAAGCAGATCCGGACCTTCGTCTTTCACCCGCAGACGGATGGGCTCGTCGAGCACTTCAATAAAACGCTCAAACAAATGCTGCGGAAGGTCATCGAGCAGGACGGGAAGAACTGGGACCAGCTACTACCCCACCTAATGTTCTCAATCCAAGAAGTACCCCAGTCCTCCACTGGGTTTTCCCCTTTTGAACTCCTCTACAGGAGGAGGCCACGCGGCCTACTGGACCTCGCCAAGGAGGTGTGGGAAGCCCAACAGACCCCCTTAAGCAGTGTGTTAGAGCACGTGGAGATGATGAGGGAGCGGATGACAGCCATATGTCCAGTCGTGAGGGAACATATGGAGAAGGCCCAACGCGCCCAAGCCCAGGTTTACAATCGGGGAGCCCAGCCACGAGAATTCCAGGTGGGAGACAGGGTGTTGGTCTTAATCCCCACGGCCAAATGTAAGTTCCTGGCAACATGGCACGGGCCATACGAGGTGATTGAGAAGCTGGGACAACTGACATTTACTCCTGAGGTGCTGACCTGTTGCACCATCGACATCCATTGTGATTATTATTATTTGACCCTGCTGGTCATCTATGAACATTTTAACATCTTGGCCATGTTCTGTTATAATCTCCACCCGGCACAGCCAGAAGAGGACTGGCCACCCCTCATAGCCTGGTTCCTCTCTAGGTTTCTTCCTAGGTTCTGGCCTTTCTAGCGATTTTTTTCCTAGTCACCGTGCTTCTACACCTGCATTGCTTGCTGTTTGGGGTTTGAGGCTGGGTTTCTGTACAGCACTTTGAGATATCAGCTGATGTAAGAAGGGCTTTATAAATACATTTGATTTGATTTGACTTTATGGTAGAGTGGCCAGATGGAAGCCACTCCTCAGTAAAAGGCAGATGACAGCCCGCTTGGAGTTTGCCAAAAGGCACCTAAAGACTCTCAGACGATGAGGAACAAGATTCTCTGGTCTGATGAAACCAAGATTGAACTCTTTGGCCTGAATGCCAATTGTCACTTCTAGAGGAAACCTGGCACCAACCCTACGGTGAAGCATGGTGGTGGCAGCATCATGCTGTGGGGATGTTTTGCAGAGGCAGGGACTGGGAGACTAGTCAGGATCAAGGGAAAGATGAACAGAGCAAAGTACAGAGAGATCTTTGATGCAAACCTGCTCCAGAGCGCTCAGGACCTCAGACTGGGGTGAAGGTTCACCTTCCAACAGGACAACGGCCCTAAGCACACAGCCAAGACAACGCAGGTGTGGCTTCGGGACAAGTCTCTGAATATTCTTGAGTGGCCCAGCCAGAGTCCGGACTTGAACCCGATCGAACATCCCTGGAGAGACCTGAAAATAGCTGTGCAGCATTGCTCCCCATCCAACCTAACAGAGCTTGAGTGGATCTGCAGAGAAGAATGGGAGAAACAACCCAAATACAGGTGTACCAAGCTTGTATTGTTATACCCAAGAAGGCTCAAGGCTGTAATCGCTGCCAAAGGTGCTTCAACAAAGTACTGAGTAAAGGGTCTGAATACTTATGTAAATGTGCTATTTCATTTTTTATTTTTTATATTAGCAAAAAAGCTTTGTCATCATGGGGGGAAAAAACAATTTATTCAAATTTACAATAAGGCTGTAACCTAACAAAATTATAAAAAGTCAAGGGGTCTGAATACTCACCGAAGGGGTATATTAACTCAATTATCTCAACTAACCTGTACCCCTACACATTGACTTGGTACCGGTACCCCCTGTATATAGCCTTGTTATTGTTATTTTATTGTGTTATTAATATTTATTTTTGTGTAAGTAACCATTTCACGATAAGGTCTACTACACCTGTTGTATTCGGCGAATGTGACAAATAAAATGTGATTTGATTTCTTCTACGTCCAGGTTACAAACCAGGTCTTTCTAAAAAGAAAGTGTCAATCTGTATGGCAAACAGGTCACATGTTTATATGACAAATATTACCACCATTACCATGTTCAAATCAGGTCATAAGAACAGCAGAGAAGCCTTTAGATGTCTCTTATCTCCCTCTCAAACACCATGGCCAGCTCCACCAGCATCAAGCAAAACAACAAGATGCAAAACTGCAATTACAACAGATCACAAATCACTCACAAACCACAGGCACCTTTATAGAGCACTTCTTTTGACCAGGGTCTTATGGAGTGGCATTTGGAACGCGTACCTTTTCTGCATAGTCCTTGACAAATGACCTAATAAAATAATGAGTAAAGAATATCTGTGCAAACTCACAGTGATGAGCATACAATGGTTTTCCTTCATGGGTGATGATTCATGATTCCCAGGTAACACACAGGTTACGATGGTTCCCGTGACTACCAGGGTGTTGGCAGGGTTGATGGGGCAGAGGAATGTGATGAGGGAGACAAATCTAGATTACATCATCTGGAAATCTCCAAAACCCACGATGAAGGCACCACACAACTGGAACATAAGGTTTGCATCAGGGTCAAAAAGGGGAATACCTGATCTTGTAGATCTCTCAAGCTATTAATTAAATTAAAATGTAGACATTTGAGATTTTTTTTTAAATGACAGGAATAAAAAATATTTTTGATGACTTAGTATTAACAAAGTATCTGAATAGAAAGTGGTGTTTACGCTTTATCCCCTCTACAGGATGCATTTGATATGATATATTTATGATGTCACCAGTCATTTCACGTTTTAGAGATGATAAAGACTTCATAATAATGTCTAATCCAGCTTTACAGTAGGAAAGCAGCTGATTCAAGTAACCATGACTACTCCTTAGGTATAATGGTTGAAGTGTTGACAAGTGTGGTGGCATATTTCTGCATTACCAAATGAGGAGAGTTACAAACTTCACACACCAGTCAGAGTTATACTTAAACTACATCTTTAATAATAAGAGCTTTGCAATAGCCTTTTTGACTTTCAATGACGCAGGTGTGGCTCATATTTCTAATGAACCATTGAAAGTACCAACAGAAAAGTACAAAGATCTTTTACAGCCAAGATACACCCCTCTCAACTTACATGACGAACCACAGATCTTAGGAACAGTTCATAAAGGTTAAGATTTGTATGAAAGATATCTATAAAACATAGCAGACAGTTACTGCTGTGCCAACAGTTTTCATTGTAAAGACCAGTGTCTGGCCCTCCTACTCCAAACAGGAACCGTCTCTCCCTGGTACGGTATAGAACAGAACCATTAGCTCATGTTCTCTGGAATGCTCTTTAGGTTTTATCACCCAAAGACATCGTAAATCTCCTCTGTCAGTGTTATCTGGGCGGCAGGGTAGCCTCGTGGTTAGAGCGTTGGACTAGTAACCGAAAGGTTGCAAGTTCGAATCCCTGAGCTGACAAGGTACAAATCTGTCGTTCTGCCCCTGAACAGGTAGTTAACCCACTGTTCCTAGGCCGTCATTGAAAATAAGAATTTGTTCTTAACTGACTTGCCTAGTTAAATAAAGGTTAAAAAAAATCTCAGAGGCCCATCCTCAGTAGAACACACACACAATAGTTAACAGAATATTCTATTCTGTCGAATAAAACAACCATTATAATGCAATACAAGCATTATAACATCATGTTGCAATTTTCCACGACACAAGACAGCACTGTTCGGTATGGCAACCCAACATGGTGCCTGACCCAAGCATATTTTTTTTTATTTCATACACAATTTAAACTGAATCCAATTTATTGCATGATTTACCATTACAGAGCCATGACTGACAATATGCCACTAATTGTCAGAGCCTGTTGCAGTTTACTTTTTAAGTCTAGATTTACTTTATATAATCAGATCTTTTGTATTTCACTGAAACTTAAATGGTTGTGGGCATTTTAAGTGATATAACCTTCAAACATCTCATCAACAATCTATAATGAAAAAGGTCAATTGTCCTCATTATTATTTATTGTACAGTCGTGGCCAAAAGTTTTGAGAATGACACAAATATTAATTTCCACAAAGTGTGCTGCTTCAGTGTCTTTAGATATTTTGTCAGATGTTACTATGGAATACTAAAGTATAATTACAAGCAATTCATAAGTGTCAAAGGCTTTTATTGACAATTACATGAAGAGAGTCAATATTTGCAGTGTTGACCGTTCTTTTTCAAGACCTCTGCAATCCGCCCTGGCATGCTGTCAATTAACTTCTGGGCCACATCCTGACTGATGGCAGCCCATTCTTGCATAATCAATGCTTGGAGTTAGTCAGAATTTGTAGGTTTTTGTTTGTCCACCCGCCTCTTGAGGATTGACCACAAGTTCTCAATGGGATTAAGGTCTGGGGAGTTTCCTGGCCATGGACCCAAAATATCGATGTTTTGTTCCCCGAGGCACTCAGTTATCACTTTTGCCTTATGGCAAGGTGCTCCATTATGCTGAAAAAGGCATTGTTCGTCACCAAACTGTTCCTGGATGGTTGGGAGAAGTTGCTCTTGGAGGATGTGTTGGTACCATTCTTTATTCATGGCTGTGTTCTTAGGCAAAATTGTGAGTGAGCCCACTCCCTTGGCTGAGAAGCAACCCAACCATGAATGGTCTCAGGATGCTTTACTGTTGGCATGACACAGGACTGATGGTAGCGCTCACCTTGTCTTCTCCGGACAAGCTTATTTCCGGATGCCCCAAACAATCGGAAAGGGGATTCATCAGAGAAAATGACTTTACCCCAGTCCTCAGCAGTCCAATCCCTGTACCTTTTGCAGAATATCAGTCTGTCCCTGATGTTTTTCCTGGAGGGAAGTGGCTTCTTTGGTGCCCTTCTTGACACCAGGCCATCCTCCAAAAGTCTTTGCCTCACTGTGCGTGCAGATGCACTCGCACCTGCCTGCTGCCATTCCTGAGCAAGCTCTGTACTGGTGGTGCCCCGATCCCACAGCTGAATCAACTTTAGGAGACGGTCCTGGCGCTTGCTGGACTTTCTTGGGGGCCCTGAAGCCTTCTTCACAACAATTGAACCGCTCTCCTTGAAGTTCTTGATGATCAGATAAATGGTTGATTTAGGTGCAATCTTAGTGGCAGCAATATCCTTGCCTGTGAAGCCCTTTTTGTGCAAAGCAATGATGACGACACGTGTTTCCTTGCAGGTAACCATGGTTGACAGAGGAAGAACAATGATTCCAAGCACCACCCTCCTTTTGAAGCTTCAAGTCTGTTATTTGAACTTAATCAGCATGACAGAGTGATCTCCAGCCTTGTCCTCATCAATACTCACACCTGTGTTAATGAGAGAATCACTGACATGATGTCAGCTGGTCCTTTTGTGGCAGGGCTGAAATGCAGTGGAAAAGTTTTTGGGGGATTCAGTTAATTTGCATGGCAAAGAGGGACTTTGCAATTAATTGCAATTCATCTGATCACTCTTCATACCATTCTGGAGTAAATGCAAATTGCCATCATACAAACTGAGGCAGCAGACTTTGTGAAAATTAATATTTTTGTCATTCTCAAAACTTTTGGCCACGACTGTACTACTGTTGTTTCAGCTGTGTCTGAAACAAAACAAAAATCTAATAAAAATAATAATATAAATTATAATATCTCAGTAAAATCTACTGTAAAAACTAAAAATCACTGAAGAGGACATGTGTCACGTTCGTCGTAACATTTAAGTGAGGAGGACCAAGGCGCAGCGTGATAACAATACATTCTCCTCTTTAATGAAGACGAAAACGAAACGAACACTATACAAACTAATCAAAACAACAAACAGACGACCGTGAAGCTATACAAACAATAAGTGCAGACACTGGCAACTTACACATAGACAATCACCCACAAACTACCTAATGACTATGGCTGCCTAAATATGGCTCCCAATCAGAGACAACGATAGACAGCTGTCTCTAATTGAGAACCAATCTAGGCAACCATAGACATACATACACCTAGACTAAACACTGCCCCATAAACATACGAAAAACCCTAGACAATACAAAACACATACATCCCCCATGTCACATACATCCCCCAGGCTTAACTAAAATAATAAAGAAAACAAAGATAACTAAGGCGTGACAGTATCCCCCCCCCCAAAAGGTGCGGACTCCGACCGCAAAACCTGACACAGAAGGGGAGGGTCCGGGTGGGCCTTCTTACGGCGGCGGTTCGGGTGCAGGGCGTGGACCCCACTCCACCATAGTCCAAACCCGATTTGGTGGCGCCTCTGGAGCGAGGACCCTTACCGCGAGTTCCGGACTGAGGGGCAGCTCCGGACTGACTGACGGCTCTGGCAGGTCCTGGCTGACTGACGGCTCTGGCCGGTCCTGGCTGACTGACGGCTCTGGCGGCTCCTGACTGACGTACGGCTCTAGCGGCTCAGGACAGACGGGCGGCTTTGACGGCTCAGGACAGACGGGCGGCTCAGACGGCGCTGGGCAGACGGGCGGCTCAGACGGCGCTGAGCAGACGGGCAGCGCAGGCGGCGCTGGGCAGACGGACAGCTCAGATGGCGCTTGGCAGACGGGCAGCGCAGGCGGCGCTGGACAGACGGGTAGCTCAGACGGCGCTGGGCAGACGGACAGCGCAGAAGGCGCTGGGCAGACGGCAGACTCTGGCCGGCTGAAGCGCACAGTAGGCCTGGTGCGTGGTGCCGGAACTGGTGGTACCGGGCTAAGGACACGCACCTCAAGGCTAGTGCGGGGAGCAGCAACAGGGCGCACAGGGCTCTGGAGACGCACAGGAGGCTTGGTGCGTGGTGCCGGAACTGGTGGTACCGGGCTGCAGACACGCACCACAGGGCGAGTGCGTGGAGGAGGAACAGGGCCCTGGAGACGCACTGGAAGCCTGGTGCGTGGTGTAGGCACTGGTGGTGCTGGGCTGGGGCGAGGAGGTGGCGCCGGATATACCGGACCGTGAAGGCATACTGGCTCCCTTGAGCACCGAGCCTGCCCAACCTTACCTGGTTGAATGCTCCCCGTAGACTGACCAGTGCGGGGAGGTGGAATAACCCGCACTGGGCTGTGCTGGCGAACCGGGGACACCATGCGTAAGGCTGGTGCCATGTACACCGGCCCAAGGAGACGCACTGGAGACCAGATGTGTTGAGCCGGCTTCATGGCACCTGGCTCAATGCTCAATCTAGCCCGGCCGATATGTGGTGCTGGGATGTACCGCACCGGGCTATGCACACGTACAGGAGACACTGTGCGCTCTTCCGCATAACACGGTGTCTGCCCGTACTCTCGCTCTCCACGGTAAGCACGGGGAGTTGGCGCAGGTTTCCTACCTGACTTCACCACACTCCCCGAGAGCCCCCCCCCCAAGAAATTCTTGGGACTGCCTCTCTGGCTTCCAGCCGCGCTTCCGTGCTGCCTCCTCATACCACCGCCTCTCGGCTTTAGCTGCCTCCAGCTCTTCACGAGGGTGGCGATATCCTCCAGGTTGTGCCCAGGGTCCTCCGCTGTCCAAAATTTCCTCCCAAATCCATGAGTCCTGCGATCGCTGCTGCTGCTTTTTCCCACGCTGCTTGGTCCTAGGTTGGTGGGTGATTCTGTCACATTCGTCGTAACATTTAAGTGAGGAGGACCAAGGCGCAGCGTGATAACAATACATTCTTCTCTTTAATGAAGACGAAAACGAAACGAACACTATACAAACTAATCAATACAACAAACAGACGAACGTGAAGCTATACAAACAATAAGTGCAGACACTGGCAACTTACACATAGACAATCACCCACAAACTACCTAATGACTATGGCTGCCTAAATATGGCTCCCAATCAGAGACAACGATAGACAGCTGTCTCTAATTGAGAACCAATCTAGGCAACCATAGACATACATACACCTAGACTAAACACTGCCCCATAAACATACAAAAAACCCTAGACAATACAAAACACATACATCCCCCATGTCACACCCTGGCTTAACTAAAATAATAAAGAAAACAAAGATAACTAAGGCCAGGGCGTGACAACATGGTACCGTACAAACAAATCGATCCAAAGTAGTCCACAACGTTCCCTCAGTTAAAACAGCAGATATAATACCTGGGTACCACTATACTTTTGGGTGTTGACTGTTGACAGGTAAGGGCTGGAGGTGACATAAGACAAGAGAGAAAGAAGAGTCAAAGGGAACTCTGCAGGACAATATTTGTTGTCAGACACCTAAGTGAAATATATACTTCATAGTAGAGTCGCCCCTCTATACACAGAATCACAATGTTTGAAGTTACAAGTAAATGCCAGAGCAATGAATATAGCGCAAAGCCAATCATATGCAAGGACCTTTTCATACATTCACAGAGTGGGTGGAGTCCCTTTCACCTGATCCTCTACTATTAACATTTTAGTTATTTAGCAGAAAGAGGAATTAGGGTTAAGCGCCTTGCTCAAGGGTACATCGAAAGATATTTCACTGGGATCTTAACCACTAAGCTATCTGCCGCTCAAACAGAAACACCAGTCATCTTCACCTCCTGGCCTTGGCTAAACAGGCAACTACTTTGTTTACAATATTAAGTAATTACCAATGTAAAACAGTCCAATGTTTATCTATCAGACTTGGGGACAATTCCATTTAAATTCCAGTCAATTCAGGAAGTACACTAGCATTCCAATTTCAAACCTCTTCAATAGCTAGGTTTCCATCCAGTTGCGACAGATTTTCATGAAAATATTCAAAAATCCGCATAAAGAAAATATGCGCATTTTCCCTCCAGTTGTATTTTCCACCAAACTGACTTGTCACAGATAAAAATCAGTGAGTGATGACTAGTGCACCCAAAAAAAAATCACTTAAATGTTCATGTTCTGAATAAAAATCGAATGTTCACTGTGTTTCCCCTTTTCAACTCTACGGATAGTTTTGTTACAAAAACGAATAAATAGCAAATGTGCCTACTCTGGCACATCGGCTCTAGCCAACAGCTCGGAGACAGTGCGGGAAGGATAGTCTACATGATGAGATTATGGAAAAGAGCGAGAATGTTTTATATGTATTTGTCAAAACAGAAGTCAAGCATTGGGATCACCATGTCACCAGAATAAGACCCTTGACATTTATTGGAAAGGAGCATCAAGCTCATACCATGCACTTTCACCACCTTGTGAACTTCATCATCTGTCGCCTAATTTAACCGGCATGGTTTCCCGATTCGCAGTGGGAGGACCAAATCAAATCTTATTGGTCACATACGCATGGTTAGTAGATGTTAATGCGAGTGTAGCGAAATGCTTGCACTTCTAGTTCCGACAGTGCAGTAATATCTACCAAGTAATCTAACAAATTCACAACGACTACCTTATACACACAATGTAAGGGGATGGAATAAGAATATGTACATATCAATATATGGATGAGATATGGCGGTGCGGCATAGGCAAGATGGTTTAAAATACAGTATATACATATGAGATGAGTAATGTAGGATATGTAAACATTATTAAAGTGGCATTATTTAAAGTGACTAGTGATACCTTTATTAAATCCATTTATTAAAGTGGCCAGTGATTCGAGTCTGTATGTTGGCAGCAGCCTCTCTATGTTAGTGATGTCTGTTTAACAGTCTGATGGCCTTGAGAAAGAAGCTGTTTTTCAGTCTCTCGGTCCCAGCTTTGATGGAGCTGTACTTACCTCGCCTTCTGGATGATAGCCGGGTGAACAGGCAGTGGCTCGGGTGGTTCTTGTCCTTGATGATATTTTTGGCTTCCTGTGACATCGGGTGCTGTAGGTGTCCTGGAGGGCAGGTAGTTTGCCCCCGGTCATGCGTTGTGCAGACCACACTACCCTCTGGAGAGCCTTGCGGTTGAGGGCGGTGCAGTTGCCGTACCAGGCGGTGATACAGCCCAACAGGATGCTCTCGATTGCGCATCTTTAAAATTTTGTGAGAGTCTTCGGTAACAAGCCAAATTTCTTCAGTCTGTTGCGCCTTCTTCACCACACTGTCTGTGTGGGTGGACCATTTCAGTTTGTCCGTGATGAAACTTAAAACTTTCCACCTTCTCCACCTTGCTGTCCCGTCGATGTGGATGGGGGGTGCTCCCTCTGCTGTTTCCTGAAGTCCACGATCATCTCCTTTGTTTTGTTGACGTTGAGTGAGAGGTTATTTTCCTGACACCACACTCTGAGGGCCCTCACCTGCTCCCTGTAGGCTATCTCGT
This sequence comes from Salvelinus namaycush, assembly GCF_016432855.1. Lineage (NCBI taxonomy): Eukaryota > Metazoa > Chordata > Actinopteri > Salmoniformes > Salmonidae > Salvelinus > Salvelinus namaycush. The sequence continues at coordinate 32,622,585 of NC_052324.1, read as the reverse complement.
TGTTGTTGGTAATCAAGCCTACCACTGTAGTGTCGTCTGCAAACTTGATGATTGAGTTGGAGGCGTGCATGGCTGAGAAAGCACCCTTGTGGGGCCCCAGTGTTAAGGATCAGCGGGGTGGAGATGTTATTTCCTACCTTCACCACCTGGGGGCGGCCCGTCAGAAAGTCCAGGAACCAGTTGCATAGGGCGGGGTCGAGACGCAGGGTCTCAAGCTTAATGATGAGTTTGGAGGGTACTTAGGTGTTGAATGCTGAGCTGTAGTCAATGAACAGCAGTCTTACATAGGTATTCCTCTTGTCCAGATGGGATAGGGCAGTGTGCAGCGTGGTGGCGATTGCATCGTCTGTGGACCTATTGGGGTGGTAAGCAAATTGGAGTGGATCTAGGGTATCAGGTAGGGTGGAGGTGCTATGATCCTTGACTAGTCTCTCAATGCACTTCATGATGACAGAAGTGAGTGCTACGGGGCGATAATCATATAGTTCAGTTACCTTTGCTTTCTTGGGAACAGGAACAATGGTGGTCATCTTGAATGTGGGGACAGCAGACCGGGAGAGGGATTGATTGAATATGTCTGTAAACACACCAGCCAGCTGGTCTGCGCATGCTCTGAGGACGCGGCTAGGGATGCCGTCTGGGCCGACAGTCTTGCGAGTGTTAACAAGTTTAAATGTTTTACTCATATCGGCCACGGAGAAGGAGAGCCCACAGTCTTTGGTAGCGGGCCATGTCGGTGGCACTGTATTGTCCTCAAAGCGCGCAAAGAAGTTGCTTAACTTGTCTGGGAGCAAGACGTCGATGTCCGCGACGGGGCTGGTTTTCTTTTTGTAATCCGTGATTGTCTGTAGACCGTGCCACATACGTCTCGTATTTGAGCCATTGAATTGTGACTCTACTTTGTCTCTATATTGACACTTTGCTTGTTTGATAGCCTTGCGGAGGGAATAACTACACTGTTTGTATTCAGTCATGTTTCCAGTCACTTTGCCATGATTAAATGCGGTGGTTCGCGCTTTCAGTTTTGCATGAATGCTGCCATCAATCCATGGTTTCTGGTTAGGGAAGGTCTTAATAGTCACAGAGGGTACAACATCTCCTATGCACTTCCTAATAAACTCACTCACCGAGTCAGCGTATACGTTGATGTTATTGTCTTAGGCTACCTGGAACATATTCCAGTCCACGTGATCGAAGAAATCTTGAAGCGTAGAATCCGATTGGTCAGACCAGCGTTGGATAGACCTAAGCCCTGGAGCTTCCTCTTTTAGTTTCTGCCTATAGGAGAGGAGCAACAAGATGGAGTCATGGTCAGATTTGCCGAAGGGAGGGCGGGGGAGGGTCCTGTATGCATCATGGAAATTAGAGAAGCAGTGGTCCAGTGTTTTGCTCGAGCGGGTACATCAATCAATGTGCTGGGAGAATTTAGGTAGCCGTGTTCTCAAATTAGCTTTGTTAAAATCCCCAGATACAAAAAAATGCAGCCTCGGGATATATGGTTTCCAGTTTACAGAGTCCTGTGAAATTCTTTCAGGGCCGTCTTTCAGGGCCACTAGGAGCGCCGCTTCTAGATGAGCATTTTCTTGTTTGCTTATGGCCTTATACAGCTGGTTCAGTGCGGTCTTTGTGCCAGCATCGGTTTGTGGTGGTAAATAGACGGCTACGAATAATATCTCTTGTTAGATAGTGTGGTCTACAGCTTATCATAAGGTACTCTACCTCAGGCAAGCAATATCTCGAGACTTCTTTATTATTAGACATCGCGCACCAGCTGTTATTGACAAATTGACACACACCCCCACCCCTCGTCATACCAGACATAGCTTCTCTGTCCTGCCGATGCATGGAAAATCACGCCAGTTCTATATCATCTGTCGTCGTTCAGCCACGACTCGGTGAAACATAAGATATTACAGTTTTTAATGCACCGTTGGTAGGATAGTCTTGATTGTATATTATACATTTGTTTTCCAACAATTGCATGTTGGCCAATAGAACGGATGGTAGTGGAGGTTTACTCACTCGCCTATGAAATCTCAGAAGGCAGCCCGACCTCGGCCCCCCTTTTCTCCATCTTTTCTTCACGCAAATGATGGGGATTTGGGCCCATTCCCGAGAATGCAGTATATCCTTCACGTCAGACTCGTTAAAGAAAAAATCTTTATCCAGTTCGAGGTGAGTAATCGCTGTTCTGATGTCCAGAAGTTATTTTTGGTCATAAGAGACCATAGCAGCAACATTATGTACAAAATAAGTTACAAACAATGTGAAAAAACAAACAAATTAGCAAAGTTGGTTAGGAGCTTGTAAAACGGCAGCCTTCCCCTCCAGTGCCATTCTTAATAGCCAAAGAGCACATAGAATAGGATATTTAAAGCCACAAATCTGATTCCTGGCCATGCAACTCCTGTCTGAACGGTCAAATCTGATTTATTTGCCCTGAAGTGGTTTTTAGACTGTAATTTGGCATATCTTGTTGCTTGCTAACTACTCTGTTGACAGTTTCGACAAGAACATGTGGTAGCTAACTAGCTTGTTAATTGTTTACAAATTAGTGAATGTGCTAGAAAACTAAACAGCCACCTAGCTAGCTAGTTGACTGCTGTGGCTAGACAAAAATGACTTGTTTTGAAAGTTGGATCATCTTGTTCTTTGAGGTTTTAAAAGTGTTCTTACACTATGATTTTGAACATTCAAAACAACTGTGAAACGTCCATTGCAGACATTGTTGTCACCTTAGCTTGCTACATAACTTCTGAGTGTTAGGAAGCACCACCACCAAATCGGCCTACAACACTGCGCACACACCCGTCGTTACTATGACAACTATTGTAGCCATGTCAGCAAATTACTGTTGTCTGAACACACACAAATCCGATTTGGTCATTTGTAACTTGCTGTTTGGACCGTCAGTATTCCAAAACAGATTTGAAAAACAAAACTGATTTGAGCATTAAGGCCTGCAATATGAACAATGCTTAAGAGAGGTAAAAATACATGGCAAAATATGTTTCCAAATGAGCAAGATTAGAAATGTTTTAGATGAGAAACGTTTATTCAAAAAGATTTGACACAGGAGCACTACAGTGCATATTCTCTTCATGTACACAAATAAGATAATATTTTAGTGGTAAATTTCAAAACTTCACATTTTCATTCCACTGAAATAATTATTTAAATAGTAAAGTTTGAGTGGGTCGCTTCAAGATTTCTTATGATGACAATAAATTACTGTCATATCACACATCCCCAAACATAATTAACTAGAGACGTCAACATTTAATTAAGTAAACATTTTGGGTGAAACAGCACATACAACTTTTGACCTCCTAGAAACTGACATATCCTGGGTCGTATTCATTAGTGCAAACCATAGCAAACCTTTTTGCAATGTTAACAGTTTACCTAAACCGTTTTACTCAGTGGCATTGTGCAGTTCCTCAAGGTCCAAATAAGCAGTATTATAGCTAATCTCATGCTATTTTACACATTTCGCCATGAGGCCGAGATAAAATGTGCTACGCCAGTGGTTTTACTACGGTTTGCACTAATGAATAGAATACAACCGCAGTGGAGGCTGCTGAGGAGGACGGCTCATAATATTGTCTGGAATGGAATGAATGAAATGGCATCAAACACCTGGAAACCATGCGTTTGATGTATTTGATACCATTCCACTCCAGCAATTACTACTAGCCCGCCCTCCCCAATTAGGCACCAGGAAATAAGTGGCTGGAGAGTGGCTGGATAGGTGGCTGGAGAGGATCGGTAATGTAGCTTTGTAAATTGGATTACAAACTAAGGCTACTTATTTAGGGGTTACAGTTCAGCCATACCCAACAGAACCACCATTCCTACACAACCACTTCAAGTAACTCAATTCACATTTGAGGCTCAATGTGGATGGTCAATGTGTAGTTTTTCATTACAGGGTAAAAACATGTCAACATAGAAAACAAAAACTGTCACAGGTCAACAACAGACATTTGATCAATCATAAAGGTCAAATAAAAGGTTGACATTTGTTGGTGTACTAGACAAACAGTGACTTCAAATCAGGTTAACACAAACACTTCATTCATTACATGGTTTACATTTTGAACATCTTGGCATAGTTCTGTTATAATCTCCACCCGGCACAGCCAGAAGAGGACTGGCCACCCCTCATAGCCTGGTTCCTCTCTTGGTTTCTTCCTAGGTTTTGGCCTTTCTAGGGAGTTTTTCCTAGCCACCGTGCTTCTACACCTGCATTGCTTGCTGTTTGGGGTTTTAGGCTGGGTTTCTGTACAGCACTTTGAGATATTAGCTGATGTACGAAGGGCTATATAAAATAAACTTGATTTGATTTGATGATGATTACAATAAATATATTCGCCACAGGTGAGATGATCTGTTTTGATTAAGTGCTTAAGATAGTTGTGTGCTTGATACGATGGCTGGTAAACAACGGTTTGTTAACAACTTAAAACCTACAAAGGAGGGTCGAGAGTCTCAGAGAAAACAGAATGTGTAACTTTGATCAAACAAAAGGGAGTAGCATCCAATGACCTGTACAGTACGATATATCGATGGTAGTTACAGCACAGCAATACAGAATTGTCAAGGGCCAAACAGTAGAACTAGAGATTGTGTGTGTACATAGTGATACTTGGGCCTGTATTCAAAAAGTCACTGCATTGATCTAGAATCAGCTCCCCCCGTCCATATAATCTTATTCATTACTATCTAGAAGGCCACACCTACTCGGAGATGCTTTGTGTATATGGGCCCTGATCTTAAACTGGCCCTAGCTAGGCACTTTAGTTGAGAACAATTAAATATCTCATTACACAATTATTGTGGCAGCTCAATATAATACTTCTTGTGGGCGTTTCATGTCAGTGCAAACAATTCTGTAGTCTCAACGGCAGAACATGACAGCAAGGCTATAGTGCAATACCAACCACAGAGCACTATTCTCACAGCCATCATGCACATCACACATAGGTGAGTGCAGTGTGCTGATGACAGTGTCAGCGATTCACAGGTCATGGTCTCCTTTCCTACGTTAGCTAGCTTCAGCATTTACGTTCAACGCGGAGGTGAAATAAAGGGCGACAAAGACAAATCTCACAGTATTAAAAATGAAAAGGGTCACATTTGATTTATTTTGGCTGAGATAGGTTCATTTCTCTCAGTTGAGGTATTATTTAAGTAAGGGAATAGTTATGTAGTAAAGCTATGTATGGCAGACAGCATGTTGGTTGTATGTTGTTTAAAAATCTATGTGCTCCTTCACAGGCTCTTGCGCTCCTTCACAGATGATCCCCCTCTCTCAGATACTGTCCCAAATGCCACCCTATTCCTTATGGAGTGCACTACTTTTGACTAGAGCTCTATAGGCCCTGGTCAAAAGTAGTGCACTATAAAGGGAGCCATTTGGGATGCTGAGACTATCCCTCTCTCCTCTCAGTAGAAACGTTTGCGGCTGTTTTCCTTCCAGCGCCCGTACACGACCACCGCCACCACCCCCAGTACGAAGATACCGATGATGGAGAAGACTATGGTGAAGAAGAGCTGGACTCCACTCATCCCCTCCTCTTGCACCTCCACTGTAATGAAAGACAAACACAATCATGAAATTAAGACATTAAAATCAAATGCATTAATTGAAATACAGGCAAAAACAATTATCACACATTTTCTGAAACAAACAATTTCTGCAAAAACGATTAAATGATGCATGCAAGATGTGAAAACCTTGCCATTGTATAATCTTACCTTTATTCAATTGCTCAAAGTTATCAACACTGGGGACAGTGAGCTCTTCCTCCTCCTCTTCCTCCTGAGGACGCTCCACGGTCAGCTGGTACAGCTTCATGGAGATCAGATCATGGTTGTCTTGGAAACAACAGGAAGGGAGAAATGAGGGCCTCCCGGGTGGCGCAGTGGTCTAGGGCACTGCATCGCAGCGCTAGCTGTGCCACCAGAGACTCTGGGTTTGCGCCCAGGCTCTGTCGCAGCCGGCCGCGACCGGGAGGTCCGTGGGGCAACGCACAATTGGCCTAGCGTCGTCCGGGTTAGGGAGGGTTTGGCCGGTAGGGATATCCTTGTCTCATCGCGCACCAGCAACTCCTGTGGCGGGCCGGGCGCAGTGCACGCTAACCAAGGTCACCAGGTGCACGGTGTTTCCTCCGACACATTGGTGTGGCTGGCTTCCGGGTTGGATGCGCGCTGTGTTAAGAAGCAGTGCGGCTTGGTTGGGTTGTGTTTCGGAGGACGCATGGCTTTCGACCTTCGTCTCTCCCGAGCCCGTACGGGAGTTGTAGCGATGAGACAAGATAGTAACTACTAACAATTGGATACCACGAAATTGGGGAGAAAAAGGGGGTAAAATTCTAAAAAATTAAAAGTTTTTTTTTTTTTTTTAAGGGAGAAATGAAAACAATTCAACAGTCAGAATTTTTCCTAATACATTTTTTACATTTCACACTTTATTCAGACAACTGGAAAAAGAGAGGGAGACAGGGACAGAGATCCCATTAGGAAGGGTGGAGGTGGGGATCGACCCAGGACTTCAGCATTACCGATACACCATGGGCTTTCCACCATTCTCCATTCAGACTTGACATAGATCTGATTACTATGAACTTATCGGATTCCAAAAATGTTTGAGAATAATGCAGATAGTGAAACACAAAGACAGTAAGTATTGTTCTGAGATGTTCAGACAGAAGACCAGACCAGTCCCTGACAGGTCTCCAGTAACAGAGACAGTGCTGTTCTGAGATTTTGGGCTCCAGAGTGGCGCAGCGGTCTAAGGCACTGCACCTCAGTGCTTGAAACATCAATACATACACACTGGTTCGAATCCAGGCTGTATCACAACCGGCCGTGATTGGGAGTCCCATAGGGCGGCGCACAATTGGCCCAGCGTTGTACGGCTTTGGCCGGTGTAGGCCATCATTGTAAATAAGAATTTGTTCTTAACTGACTTGCCTAGTTAAATAAAGGTTAAATAAAAAATAAAACAAATAAAAAGATGTTCAGACAGTGGACCAGATCAGTACCTGACAGGTCTCCAGTAACAGAGGAGGCTCCAAAGAAGTAGCCCTGAGGCAGCCGCACCCCTGGTAGGTCCAGACAGTCCCGCCACTGCTGTTTGCTATCAACATCAATCTGTATCTGTAGGACATGAGGTCAAACATAGGTCAATATGTTGCTAACAGCCACCTTTAACTTTATTAAATGTGGTGCTGTGTGTTTCTCTCACTGTCAGTCTGTTTTTGGTGTATCTGATGAGGAGGAAGGTGTCATGGGGAATGTTGCGCACTAGGGCCGTGCACCCGCCAAGCTCCGTAGACTGGCCATCACGATCGTGCTCATATGCCAGAGTCCCGTTTCCCACCATACCTGACACGTATGGAAACACCCTCTGCAGAGACAAACAGAAGTAGTTGTGATATGCCAGATGTTTGTCATTCAGTGACCTGAGACACACTTGTTACATTTAAAAAGGCACCCTATCCCCTAATAAGGCTCTGGTCAAAAGTAGTGCACTATATAGGGATTAGGGTGCCATTTCAGACACAACCACTGACTAAATGCATGAAGTACTGCAAGAGTTATATTCTCAGGCAAACAGGAACAACTTCTGACACTAGTCTTTTGACGTACCTCATATTGCACAAAATGGATGAGAGTTGAGACATGTCACCCATCAAACAAGTCAGAGACACGTAAATTATGTGGGTTGGCCGACATGGATGGGACAGGTTCTGGTGTGATGAGGTTATAAATAAACAAAATATGCAATTCAATTCAGGGGAAAATGACTGGGCTTGGCTGATAGTTTACTGTAGCTACCTGAGTTGAAGGGCTGTACTTCTTCTGTGTGTCCAAGAGGGAAGCAAGGAAACACAGGTTGTAGCATAAACACAACACTGTACACCCAAACCAATTACACACAATCAGTGTTTGGGAATAGACAGATCCCCATAATAAATACGTGTTGGGCTGTCCACCTGAGTGAGTGAGTGAAGGCTATTTAATCTGAGTAGGGGGATTGGGCAGAGGGGGGATTGGAGTACCTCATGGTTATTATTTTCATTGGGGTAGGTGTCCAAAAATACTCCAAGGCCGGTGAAGAGGTTCATGTTTCCAAACACAGGACCTGCAAGTGTTAAACCCCAGCAGTCAACACTTTAGGGAGGCAATGCTGACAGCGTTGTAATATTAACAACACTAGAGACATTCTTGAATCTTTTAACCTTGGTGTGCATCCAAAATGGCACCCTATATTACCTATATGGGGCACTACTTTTGACCAGTAGTGCACTATATAGGGGACAGGGTGCCCTTTGGGAAACCCTGGTTTGTGCGTTAGACAATGCAAGCTCAGTACCTGTCTGCATGCGTTCTTTGGTGTACCACAGAGCCATTCCATCTCCATTCAGGTTCTTCTTCCCCTGGCCATGGATCTTAAAGTGCACCTGCAGCTCCCAGTCCCTCAGGTAACAGGGCTGTGGTAGGAGACCATTCAGGCAGACATAGACAGTACAGTGAATGAGGAAAAGCAGGTTGTGGCACGGCATGTTACCTGAGGGCTCTCTGTCATAATATGTTCAAATGCTATGTCCTATATAGAGTAGTACATGTAGTCAGAAAGTAAAGGCTTAATTTATGCTAGTGTTACTACAAATGAGGTGAGCCTATAGGTTGCACGGCAGACTACAAACTATGATGTTAGAGTTCTTAACAATGCAGCCATGTAGGAGTCTCGGGTTGTTCAAGGATAAGCAGTAGTGTGCTGGTGGGTGCTGGTATCTACTTGGGGATGGAGAGAGCTTAACTCACAATGCGGCTCCACACTGCTCCTTGTCTGCTCTGCAAGTCAGGGGTCAGTCGCACATGCTCAGTGGTGATTATGGCGTTGCCCATCAGGTCCCAATGGGAGGAACTGGAGGAGCCCACCCCTACACAAACAAACACAATCCCTATGCATAACTTGATATAGGCATCTTTGTCCAGTGGTCTCACCATTGTATTACAGCAATGTGAGAATATGTTAGCTCACCTTTGAGAACAAATCACAATCTTTGTCCTTTATATATACAGCACCAGTCAAAAGTTTGGACACACCTACTCATTCAAGGGTTTTTCTTTATTTTTACTATTTTCTACATTGTGGAATAATAGTGAATACATCAAAACTATGAAATAATACATATGGAATATTGTAGTGACCTAAAAAAGTGTTAAATCAAAATATATTTTATATTTGATATTCTTCAAAGTAGCCACCCTTTGCCTTGATGACAGCTTTGCACATTCTTGTCATTTTTGGCATATATTTTTCTTTATTATTTTCCCCTAACCCTACCCACCCCTCTTAATTGGAGTAAACTAATGGACAACAACACTTAGGTTTCTACTTCAAGCTTATACATACTATATACATTTTACGGACACAATGCACTTTACAACAGTTAACTTTAGTTTGTTTTTAATCCCTTCCCTCAGCTACCATCAACCCCTCCCATCCAGCTTGATTTCTACATTGTCATATATTTGTAACTGTGCTGTTTCACAAAAATTCAAAATATAAATTTTTCAGACACAGCATATTTTACATGAGTCATCTTGTTGTTTTAAATCTCACACTTCAGCGCCACTCAAACCTTCCCATCTATCCCCCAACACCATCAATTTATTTCTATTTGCCATATATTTTTCAACTCTGCTGTGATGTTTCACAAAAGTTCTGAACCTTTCTATTCTAAATGTTTCTACAGATTGTAAATTAAAGAGGAATATAATAATAATTTTAGCAAAAATGTTTTTGATCGACTGAGTGACTTTTTAAATCACCGTGTAGTGCTATTTGCAGTTAGCTCCAGGTAAATGTTGCACTTCAACCGATCTTTGTCCTTTTTAGAGGGACCAATGCAGAAGTTACATTTGTAAAATACCTAGTTTGCTACCCATAATGTCATCAGTAAATGGTTGTTTATTATGGTGATCCACCTTGGATAACACAATTCTCTACACATGTCAACACATTTACATAACTACACCGTATTATTATACTATCAATAATCGACCACCTTCCCGTATTGGGAATCATTGCGCAATAAAATGCAATCCTATGAAGAAGGTGGCACTTGTTAGCTAGGTGAGTTAACACTATGCTGCCAATACCCATCTCGCAACATTAGAGACAATAGCTAATGCTAGCTATACAGTAAGTACTTTCTGATTAACTCAATACTGGTTTTGTAGAAGACAACTGTCAATATTTGTGAACGTTGTCTGGAAATCAAAAGATAAAATCATTCTGAAACCAAAACAGGTCGCAACAATGAAGAACGCGAAGGGGGAGAGATTTTCGGCACAACACCGGCAAAGGACAGCTCAACGTTACCTTGGTATGGTTTGGTAAGCGAGTGCTCCCTTTTTAAAAAGTCATCCATTTCGTAGCCATCGTCTGCCAGACACTGACACGTTAAAATAAGGACAATAGTAAACAGACATGTTAATTTATGAATGTTTCGGTGATTAAACATTAAATCAAATATCTGAAAACTGCTCAACCGAAACCAATTAGACTTGCTCATGGTGGCGGCCATTCTTCTTCTTTGGTGGTGTTTATCGGCGGTTGGCATCCAATGTTATGGTGCATTACCGCTACCTACTGTACTGGAGTGTGGGCCAGAGACATGAAGCAACGAAATCCTACCTATTTTTTTATTTAACCTTTATTTAACTAGGCAAGTCAGTTATTAAGACAAATTCTTATTTACAATGACGGCCAAACCCGGACGACGCTGGGCCAATTGTGGGAGTCCCATTGGGTGGCGCAATCACAGCCGGATGTGATGCAGCCTGGATCCTGCCAGCCGTTTCTCTTTAAAAAAAATATTTGAGACTGTATCTAATGACGTTTTACTCAGCATGCTCTTTAAACTAATTTCCTGTATCCCCTTCTCCCTCATACAGGATCTCAGCCTCTCTCTTTCCCTCTCATACTGCCCACACTGTATCAGTACATGCTCTACTGTCTCTATGTCCTGGCAATAACCACATTTTCCTGTTGGATGCTTTCTAATCACATTTAAAGTCTTATTCATCCGGCTGTGTCCCACCCTTAGTCTTGTGAAAATAGCCTCCTCTCTTCTGTCTCTTCCTGCCGTCCCCTCCTACCTTCTTGACGTACCAGTGACTAGAACCATTCAACGCTGGTCTGACCAATCGGAATCTAAGCTTTAAGATTGTTTTTATCACGCGGATTGGGAAATGTTCCGGTCAGCCTCAGAGTATAACATCGACCTATACGCTGACTCGTGAGTGAATTTATAAGGAAGCGCATTGGAGAAGTCGTACCCACTGTGATTATTAAAACCTACCCTAACCAGAAACCGTGGATGGATGGTGGCATTCGCGCAAAACTGAAAGAGCGAACCACCGCATTTAACCATGGAAAGAGGTCTGGGAATATGGCTGAATATAAACAGTGTAGTTATTCACTCCGCAAGGCAATCAAACAAGCGAAATGCCTGTACAGGGACAAAGTGGAGTGGCAGGGTCTACAGGAAATCATGGACTACAAACAGATAACAAGCCACGTCAACGACGTCACGCTTCCAGACAAACTAAATTGAGGATAATAAAGTGCCACCGTTGCGGCCCGCTAACAAGAACTGCGCCCTCCCTCCTTCTCCGTGGCCGACATGAGTAAAACGTTTAAACGTGTTAACCCTTGCAAGGCTGCTGGCCCAGACAGCATCCCTAGCCGCGTCCTCAGAGCATGCGCAGACCAGCTGACTGGTGTGTTTACGGACATATTCAATCCCTATCCCAGTCTGCTGTCCCCACATGCTTCAAGATGACCACCATTGTTCCTGTACACAAGAAAGCAAAAATAACTGACCTAAATGACTACCGCCCCATAGCACTCACTTCTGTCATCATGAAGTGCTTTGAGAGACTAGTCAAGGATCATAGCACCTTCACCTTACCGGCCACTCTAGACGCACTTCAGTTTGCATACCACCCTAAGAGGTCCACAGACAATGCAATTGTCATCACACTGCACACTGCCCTATCCCATCTGGACAAGAGGAACACCTATGTGAGATTTGTCTACAGCTGAGCATTCAAAACCATAGTACCCTTCAAGCTCATCATCAGCTGGAGGCCATGGGCCTCAACCCCGCCCTGTGCAATTGGGTCCTGGACTTTCTGACGGACCATCCCCATGTGGCGCCCCACAAGGGTGCGTGCTCAGCCCTCTCCTGTACTCCCTGTTCGCCCATGACTGCGTGGCCATGCACACCTCCAACTCAAACATCAAGTTTGCAGACGACAAAACAACAGTAGTGGGCTTGATTAACAACAACGACGAGACAGGGAGGAGGTGAGGGCACTCGGAGTGTGGTGTCAGGAAAACAACCTCTCACGCAACATCAACAAAACAAAGGAGATGATCGTGGACTTCAGGAAACAGCATATGGAGCACCCCCCGATCCACATCGACGGGACAGCGGTGGAGAAAGTGGGAAGTTTTGTAAGTTCCTCAGCGTACAAATCAACGACAAACTGAAATGGTCCACCCACACAGACAGTGTGGTGAAGAAGGCGCAAGAAGGCGCAACGCCTCTTCAACCTCAGGAGGCTGAAGAAATTTGGCTTGTCACCCAAAACCTTGGCTAACTTTTACAGATCCACAATCGAGAGACCCCTGTCAGGCTGTATCACAGCCTGGTACGGCAACTGCTCCGCCCTCAACCGCAAGGCTCTCCAGAAGGGGGTGCGGTCTGCACAACGCATCACTGGGGGCAAACTACCTTCCCTCCATGACACCTATAGCACCCGATGTCACATGAAGGCAAAAAATATCATCAAAGACAACAACTACCTGAGCCACTGCCTGTTCACACCGCTACCATCCAGAAAGCGAGGTCAGTACAGGTGCATCAAAGCTGGGACCGAGAGACTGAAGAACAGCTTCTATCTAAAGGCCATCAGACTGCTAAACAGAAATCACTAACTCAGAGAAGCTGCTGCCTACATGGAGACCCAATCACTGGCCACTTTAACAAATGGATCACTAGTCACTTTAAACAATGCCACTTTAAATAATGCCACTTTAATAATGTTTACATACAGTTGAAGTCGGAAGTTTACATACACTTAGATTGGAGTCATTAAAATTCGTTTTTCAACCACTCCACAAATTTCTTGTTAACAAACTATAGCAAGTCGGTGAAGACATCTACTTTGTGCATGACACAAGTCATTTTTCCAACAATTGTTTACAAACAGATTATTTCACTTATAATTCACTGTATCACAATTCCAGTTGGTCAGAAGTTTACATACACTAAGTTGACTGTGCCTTTAAACAGCTTGGAAAATTCCAGAAAATGATGTCATGGCTTTAGAAGCTTCTGATAGGCTAATTGACATCATTTGAGTCAATTGAAGGTTTACCTGTGGATGTATTTCAAGGCCTATCTTCAAACTCAGTGCCTCTTTGTTTGACATCATGGGAAGATCAAAAGAAATCAGCCAAGACCTCAGAAAAAAATTGTAGACCTCCACAAGTTATCCTTAGGAGCAATTTCCAAACGCCTGAAGGTACCATGTTCATCTGTACAAACAATAGTATGCAAGTATAAACACCATGGGACCACACAGCCATCATACCGCTCAGGAAGGAAATGCGTTCTGTCTCCTAGAGATGAACGTACTTTGGTGCGAAAAGTGCAAATCAATCCCAGAACAACAGCAAAGGACCTTGTGAAGATGCTGGAGGAAACAGGTACAAAAGTATCTATATCCACAGTAATACGAGTCCTAAATCGACATATCCTGAAAGGCCGCTCAGCAAGGAAGAAGCCACTGCTGCAAAACCACCATAAAAAAGCCAGACTACGGTTGGGGACAAAGATCATACTTTTTGGAGAAATGTCCTCTGGTCTGATGAAACAAAAATAGAACTGTTTGGCCATAATGACCATCGTTATGTTTGGAGGAAAAAGGGGGAGGCTTGCAAGCCGAAGAACACCATCCCAACCATGAAGCACGGGGGTGGCAGCATCATGTTGTGGGGGTGCTTTGCTACAGGAGAGACTGGTGCACTTCACAAAATATATGGCTTCATGAGGAAGGAAAATTATGTGGATATATTGAAGCAACATCTCAAGACATCAGTCAGGAAGATAAAGCTTGGTCGCAAATGGGTCTTCCAAATGGACAATGACCCCAAGCACATTTCCAAAGTTGTAGCAAAATGGCTTAAGGACAACAAGGTCAAGGTATTGGAGTGGCCATCACAAAGCCCTGACCTCAATCCTATAGAAAATTTGTGGGCAGAACTGAAAAGGCGTGTACGAGCAAGGAGGCCTACAAACCCGACTCAGTTACACCAGCTCTGTCAGGAAGAATGGGCCAAAATTCACCCATCTTATTGTGGGAAGCTTGTGGAAGGCTACCTGAAATGTTTGACCCAAGTTAAACAATTTAAAGGCAATGCTACCAAATACTAATTGAGTGTATGTAAACTTCTGACCCACTGGGAATGTGATGAAAGAAATAAAAGCTGAAATAAATCATTCTCTACTATTATTCTGACACTTCACATTCTTAAAATAAAGTGGTGATCCTAACTGACCTAAGGCAGGGAATTTTTACTAGGATAAAATGTCAGGAATTGTGAGTTTAAATGTATTTGGCTAAGGTGTATGTAAACCTCCGATTTCAACTGTATCTTACATTACTCATATCATATGTACAGTGGGGCAAAAAAATATTTAGTCAGCCACCAATTGTGCAAGCTCCCACTTAAAAATATGAGAGAGGCCTGTAATTTTCATCATGGGTACACTTCAACTATGACAGACAAAATGAGAAAAAAATCCAGAAAATCACATTGTAGGATTTTTAATGAATTTATTTGCAAATTATGGTGGAAAATAAGTATTTGGTCACCTACAAACAAGCAAGATTTCTGGCTCTCACAGACCTGTAACTTCTTCTTTAAGAGGCTCCTCTGTCCTCCACTCGTTACCTGTATTAATGGCACCTGTTTGAACTTGTTATCAGTATAAAAGACACCTGTCCACAACCTCAAACAGTCACACTCCAAACTCCACTATGGCCAAGACCAAAGAGCTGTTAAAGGACACCAGAAACAAAATTGTAGACCTGCACCAGGCTGGGAAGACTGAATCTGCAATAGGCAAGCAGGTTGGTTTGACAAAATCAACTGTGGGAGCAATTATTAGGAAATGGAAGACATACAAGACCACTGATAATCTCCCTCGATCTGGGGCTCCACACAAGATCTCACCCCGTGGGGTCAAAATGATCACAAGAACGGTGAGCAAAAATCCCAGAACCACACGGGGGGACCTAGTGAATGACCTGCAGAGAGCTGGGACCAAAGTAACAAAGCCTACCATCAGTAACACACTACGCCGCCAGGGACTCAAATCCTGCAGTGCCAGACGTGTCCCCCTGCTTAAGCCAGTACATGTCCAGGCCCGTCTGAAGTTTGCTAGATAGCATTTGGATGATCCAGACGAAGATTGGGAGAATGTCATATGGTCAGATGAAACCAAAATATAACTTTTTGGTAAAAACTCAACTCGTCGTGTTTGGAGGACAAAGAATGCTGAGTTGCATCCAAAGAACACCATACCTACTGTGAAGCATGGGGGTGGAAACATCATGCTTTGGGGCTGTTTTTCTGCAAAGGGACCAGGACGACTGATCCGTGTAAAGGAAAGAATGAATGGGGCCATGTATCGTGAGATTTTGAGTGAAAACCTCCTTCCATCAGCAAGGGCATTGAAGATGAAACGTGGCTGGGTCTTTCAGCATGACAATGATCCCAAACACACCGCTCGGGCAACGAAGGAGTGGCTTCGTAAGAAGCATTTCAAGGTCCTGGAGTGGCCTAGCCAGTCTCCAGATCTCAACCCCATAGAAAATCTTTGGAGGGAGTTGAAAGTCCGTGTTGCCCAGCAACAGCCCCAAAACATCACTGCTCTAGAGGAGATCTGCATGGAGGAATGGGCCAAAATACCAGCAACAGTGTGTGAAAACCTTGTGAAGACTTACAGAAAACGTTTGACCTCTGTCATTGCCAACAAAGGATATATAACAAAGTATTGAGAAACTTTTGTTATTGACCAAATACTTATTTTCCACCATAATTTGCAAATAAATTCATTAAAAATCATACAATGTGATTTTCTGGATTTTTTTTCTCATTTTGTCTGTCATAGTTGAAGTGTACCTATGATGAAAATTACAGGCCTCTCTCATCTTTTTAAGTGGGAGAACTTGCACTTGGCTGACTAAATACTTTTTTGCCCCACTGTATATACTCTATTTTATACCATCTATTGCACCTTGCCTATGCCGCTCGGCCAACGCTCATCCATATATTTATATGTACATATTCTCATTCACCTCTTTTAGATTTGTGTGTATTAGGTAGTTGTTGGGGAATTGTTAGATTACTTGTTAGATATTACTGCACTGTCGGAACCAGAATCACAAGCATTTCGCTACACTCACATTAACACCTGCTAACCATGTGTATGTGACCAATACAATTTGATTTGATTTGGAACTTTCCGAAGAACTTGGAATAAATGTCTGCCCTTAGTGTCTCTATTCCATTACTACTGCCATCTCGGCACCACCACTTTTTACCTCTGCCTTGCTCATTGAAACATCCATATCCCCACTACTAAGTGCTTGTTTAGTCAGTACATCAGCTGCCTCGTTCCCCTATCTGTGTAAATGGCCACAAAATCCTGATATACAGTATCCAGATGTCTATTAAACGAATCAGATGGATCAACCCCCTCCCTATCTTTCCGTAGTCTCTCCAACACTTCGAGATCAACTACTGGAGGAGGGAGTAGCCATGGTGGGTTCACAGGAATAACTACCGTGGGGCTAAACTCCCTTCCATAGAGTCCCATCTCCCTCGCCTGGGTATTACCCACCCACCCAAAGCTCATGTTCTGTCCTCTCTCATGTTCCCAGCATGCGTGTAGAATCCCTTTTGCAGGATGAGACACCCATGTCCCTGTAGGTTTACCCAACCAAGCCCCCCACTTCTTCCCTGTCAGACAGATCATCACATTTAGCACCTTCTTACACTTTCCCACCACTCTCTCAATGTGTTCTGCCCAGGTCAGCCTAGAGTCAAAGTACACCCCAAGGAACTTGAAGGCCCCCACTGGTAGCAGCCATCTTGCTCCTCTTACTTCAAAAACAAGCCTGTGCACATTTCCCATTGGATTTTTTTGTTTTAAGCCCTTCAACCATTGGTTAAATCAACTGCCCAGTATTTTTTTTTTCAATATTTTTTATATAATCTGTATGAATCCCAAAAGTCTACTGTAGAGGGCGCAATTTGAACATTCAATCTAGTCAATTGAGGACTACAGTACAGCTCAGGTGGCAATACTTGATATACATTTTTTGCATGTAAGTAGCCTACGATTCTCCATAAATTATGCCCATCTCTGGGAATTTCATATAACTATTTTATGAATGCATCATTGCTTATCTGTTTCAGGGATAGCAGTCAGGGCATCAGGTTTGAACATTGTAACTTACAGAAAGCAGCTCATGTCTTGGCCTAGCACAGCAGGGAGTGTGAACTGGTGAGTGTGGCATTGAAGTTTATCACAGGCTGCTCAGGGCTCTGATGTCTGACCTTGCTGTCACCCTCTCACTTGCAGTATCAGTGCATTTGATTCACAGAAAGCATAATTATTTATATCATCTAGGTTACTATACCAAAGTAAAGTTGTAGAGATGCATTTTATTACAAAATTACTTACATTTGACCATTATTGTTGAGAGAAGTGCTGGATTTATTAGGAATGATGGAAGGAGTAAGGAATGTATAGGTAAAGTTCCCCAAATGCAGGTCAACCCCTATGAGTTAGCACATTCTGATCCATGTGTACAATACTTCTACTCATCCACGTCTCATCTCACAAAGGATGATAGTGGGTGTGATTAATGACGTTGACTATTGACAACTAATTGGCACCAGCCGTCTTTTTTGGCAACATCCTAGGAGGAATTAAACTAATGCAGGTTACTGTGGGAGACGTTATTGCTCCCTAGAGAGAGGCTGGTCATTGAGTAACAAATTGAGGCTGGGAGGGAGAGACGGAAATGAGAGCGCCGATATGTAGACTTCCTCAGATCGTAAGGATCCAGCAAGTGACTTTAAATCATCAGTATTTCCCCTATATGTCCATAGGGAAGATAGTGCTTACATTGGAAAAGCTGCTGCTGAATGTCAGTTTATAGCTGAAACCTGAAACACCCCAGTCAGCCAGTCAGTCTGCCACATCCACTTTCCGACACCCACACAACACTATTTGTGCTTTCCATAATCCTAATTCCATAGAAATACATTCTGTATAGGTCTGAGTGTCATAAACCACTGATATACTGTATCGTGTGTGTCCTTTACTCAGCTTTGTGAGTGTGGCGGGAATTCAGAGCACCAGACCATGTTATTTACTGTCTTCTCCTGCTGTGTTGGTCTACCGCTTAATTCACATTGGTAATGTTAGGAGATCTTATAATGTCTTGCGGCTCCAGTCCCAGTGAGTCCTAGTCATATTCCATATATTGGTCTGTATGAACCAGGTTGCACCTGTTCCCATGGCCGTGGAGGGAGATGGGGGGGGGGGGGGGGGGATATCGTCATGTGTTGCTGCCTATGAGAAAGGAAGGTATTATTTTTAGAAGAAGCTCTTATCTTGTCATGTTTTTCAGATTCCCCTGTCACCAGGTTATCTGGTATAGCATACCTTCAGTGGCAGAAATCACCAATATATAGGCTACCACCGTAGGTCTAACAAATCCAGGTTGCGAGTATACGTAGACAAGCTATAATGACATACAATACATTTATTTGGTACAGATTGTCTATTTCTTGTTGTCCCTACAGACTGAATGTAAGTGGTTGGACTAGGCGTAATCAAACTTTCTTGGCCCGTGACAACAGGGATGGATGGACCAGCCTGGAGACATGGGAAACAGTACAAGTCCATGCACACCATTAGCACCTCATATTACTGTGTCTGGTCATTCTTAGTGCATTGCGTTTCCTTTTGACTTCAACCAGCCCATAGAATGGATGCACAGAATCAGTAAATGTGAATGTTCTGAAGAATTTTAAAAACCTGTTCCATCTGTCTGTCTGTCCCATCCATCCTCCATATCTTTACCAGTTGTTCACATAATCTACCATTACTGCCATGTCTCATTTTTGCATGTAGTTAGCTGTAAAGCAGTCTATTTTACAGTGTAAAATATGAATTCTATACACAGTTGAAACTCTCTTTCACTTAAAATCATGCATTGATTTGCGTAACAATTTGAATTTGGCATGTATTGACTTACAAGATAGATGATAGGTTCACAGGAGGTTGGTGGCACCTTAATTGGGGCTTGTGATTATGACTGGAGCGGAATCAGTGGAATGGTATCAAATACATCAAACATGGTTTCCAGGTGTTTGATGCCATTCCATTATGAGCCGTTCTCCCCTCAGCAACCTCCAATGATAGGTATAGCTATTTAGATAATCACAATGTAATTATTTGGTATCAGTTCAGTGTTTTCATTTTTTAAATATATTTTCTATGTAAATGTTTATTTTTTTTAATCTGATAGTGTATTTACAATGATGCTGGATTACTCTGATTATATGGATTGTATTTTTTACTAAGGTGTTAACCAGGACAGGGTTAATCCGGAGCATATTCATTGGGCCTTTTCTTCTTCACATTCATTGTGTACCTGAGAATGATGAGATACTGCTGCTCGATCATCCTATTTTTCCAACTTAATTGAGGAAAATGTATTTTTGATACTGTCGCAAAGCTAACGAAAAAGCAGCATTCCCCAAGTGAGGATGGCTTTCACTTCAGCAGTAATAAATTCATGAACTTCTTTGAGGAAAAGATCATGATCATTAGAAAGCAAATTACGGACTCCTCTTTAAATCTGCGTATTCCTCCAAAGCTCAGTTGTCCTGAGTCTGCACAACTCTGCCAGGACCTAGGATCAAGAGAGACACTTAAGGGTTTTAGTACTATATCTCTTGACACAATGATGAAAATAATCATGGCCTCTAAACCTTCAAGCTGCATACTGGACCCTATTCCAACTAAACTACTGAAAGAGCTGCTTCCTGTGCTTGGCCCTCCTATGTTGAACATAATAAACGGCTCTCTATCCACCGGACGTGTACCAAACTCACTAAAAGTGGCAGTAATAAAGCCTCTCTTGAAAAAGCCAAACCTTGACCCAGAAAATATAAAAAACTTTCGGCCTATATCGAATCTTCCATTCCTCTCAATTTTTTTTGAAAAAGCTGTTGCGTAGCAACTCACTGCCTTCCTGAAGACAAACAATGTATACGAAATGCTTCAGTCTGGTATTAGACCCCATCATAGCACTGAGACTGCACTTGTGAAGGTGGTAAATGACCTTTTAATGGCGTCAGACCGAGGCTCTGCATCTGTCCTCGTGCTCCTAGACCTTAGTGCTGCCTTTGATACCATCGATCACCACATTCTTTTGGAGAGATTGGAAACCCAAATTGGTCTACACGGACAAGTTCTGGCCTGGTTTAGATCTTATCTGTCGGAAAGATATCAGTTTGTCTCTGTGAATGGTTTGTCCTCTGACAAATCAACTGTAAATTTCGGTGTTCCTCAAGGTTCCGTTTTAGGACCACTATTGTTTTCACTATATATTTTACCTCTTGGGGATGTCATTCGAAAACATAATGTTAACTTTCACTGCTATGCGGATGACACACAGCTGTACATTTCAATGAAACTGTCACGTTCTGACCTTAGTTCCTTTGTTTTGTCTTTTGTTTTAGTATGGTCAGGGCGTGAATTGGGTGGGTTGTCTATGTTAGTTTTTCTATGATTTTCTATTTCTGTGTTTGGCCTGATATGGTTCTCAATCAGAGGCAGCTGTCAATCGTTGTCCCTGATTGGGAACCATATTTAGGTAGCCTGTTTTCTGTTGGGTTTTGTGGGTGGTTATTTTCAGTCTTTGTGTGTATACACCAGACAGAACTGTTTTCGGTTGTTTCTTTGTTATTTTGTTATTCAGTGTTCTGTTTTGATGATTATTAAACATCATGAACGCTTACCACGCTGCACCTTGGTCCCCACCTTCTTCCACCGACGACAGCCGTTACAGAAACATGGTGAAGCCCCAAAATTGCCCTCGCTAGAAGCCTGTGTTTCAGACATAAGGAAGTGGATGGCTGCAAACTTTCTACTTTTAAACTCAGACAAAACAGAGATGTTTGTTCTAGGTCCCAAGAAACAAAGAGATCTTCTGTTGAATCTGACAATTAATCTTGATGGTTGTAAAGTCGTCTCAAATAAAACTGTGAAGGACCTCGGCGTTACTCTGGACCCTGATCTCTCTTTTGACGAACATATCAAGACTGTTTCAAGGACAGCTTTTTTCCATCTACATAACATTGCAAAAATCAGAAACTTTCTGATCTGCACCAAAAATGATGCAGAAAAATTAATCCATGCTTTTGTTACTTCTAGGTTAGACTACTGCAATGCTCTACTTTCCGGCTACCCGGATAAAGCACGAAATAAACTTCAGTTAGTGCTAAATACGGCTGCTAGACTCATGACTAGAACCAACATTTTTTATCGTATTACTCCAGTGCTAGCCTCCCTACACTGGCTTCCTGTTAAGGCAAGGGCTGATTTCAAGGTTTTACTGCTAACCTACAAAGCATTACATGGGCTTGCTCCTAACTATCTTTCCGATTTGGTCCTGCCGTACATACCTACACGTACGCTACGGTCACAAGACGCAGGCCTCCTAATTGTCCCTAGAATTTCTAAGCAAACAGCTGGAGGCAGGGCTTTCTCCTATAGAGCTCCATTTTTATAGAATGGTCTGCCTACCCATGTGAGAGACGCAGACTCGGTCTCAACCTTTAAGTCTTTACTGAAGACTCATCTCTTCAGTGGGTCATATGATTGAGTGTAGTCTGGCCCAGGAGTGTGAAGGTGAACGGAAAGGCTCTGGAGCAACGAACCGCCCTTGCTGTCTCTGCCTGGCCGGCTCCCCTCTCTCCACTGGGATTCTCTGCCTCTGACCCTATTACAGGGGCTGAGTCACTGGCTTACTGGTGCTCTTTCATGCCGTCCCTAGGAGTGGTGCGTCACTTGAGTGGGTTGAGTCACTGACGTGATCTCCCTGTCTGGGTTGGCGCCCCCCCTTGGGTTGTGCCGTTGCGGAGATCTTTGTGGGCTATACTCGGCCTTGTCTCAGGATGGTAAGTTGGTGGTTGAAGATATCCCTCTAGTGGTGTGGGGGCTGTGCTTTGGCAAAGTGGGTGGGGTTATATCCTTCCTGTTTGGCCCTATCCGGGGGTATCATCGGATGGGGCCACAGTGTCTCCTGACCCCTCCTGTCTCAGCCTCCAGTATTTATGCTGCAGTAGTTTATGTGTCGGGGAGCTAGGGTTAGTTTGTTATATCTGGAGTACTTCTCCTGTCTTATCCGGTGTCCTGTGTGAATTTAAGTATGCTCTCTCTAATTCTCTCTTTCTTTCTCTCTCTCGGAGGACCTGAGCCCTAGGACCATGCCTCAGGACTACCTGGCATGATGACTCCTTGCTGTCCCCAGTCCACCTGGCCGTGCTGCTGCTCCAGTTTCAACTGTTCTGCCTGCGGCTATGGAACCCTGACCTGTTCACCGGACGTGCTACCTGTCCCAGACCTGCTGTTTTCAACTCTCTAGAGACAGCAGGAGCGGTAGAGATACTCTTAATGATCGGCTATGAAAAGCCAACTGACATTTACTCCTGAGGTGCTGACTTGCTGCACCCTCGACAACTACTGTGATTATTATTATTTGACCATGCTGGTCATTTATGAACATTTGAACATCTTGGCCATGTTCTGTTATAATCTCCACCCGGCACAGCCAGAAGAGGACTGGCCACCCCTCATAGCCTGGTTCCTCTCTAGGTTTCTTCCTATGTTTTGGCCTTTCTAGGGAGTTTATCCTAGCCACCGTGCTTCTACACCTGCATTGCTTGCTGTTTGGGGTTTTAGGCTGGGTTTATGTACAGCACTTTGAGATATCAGCTGATGTAAGAAGGGCTATATAAATAAATTTGATTTGATAATGAAGAGCCCTTAATGCTTCCTTTGGCAGGACAAGCTTCCTATAATCCATAGCCATTTATCCTGGCAATAACTGTCCTCTTTATCTTCCTGCAGACTGCACACATTAGGAACAGCCAAACACCTATTGAACATAAATATTCACGCTATTCAAATCAAAGGGCCTGAGAAAATATTGTCAGGCCCGTCTCTAGGACAACAGATAGTGTCCATCCCAAATGGCTCCGAAGTCTCTATAGTGCACTACTTAGTCAAAGTACTGCTCTATATAAGGAAAATGGTGCCATTTTGGACGCACCCATAGTGTCGGATGGCCTTTCATGTGCTTCTTATTCCTTATAGCTGTTTGTGCTGACAATAAGGAAAGCACATCGTCTTAATTGAAACTATAATTTCCAAACTATCCTCTATTAGGGATTTGTTATCCAGGCACATAAGTCAATATTTCACAGTCACAGTGACCTTATAAACTATTGGGAAACACTAAATCCGTCATAGTATACTCATTGGTCTGCATGGTGTTTACCGGTAACAACTTAGTATTCAATATGGTATATTGAAACAACCATAGGCAATCATCTGCCACGAGAGAATGAGCTGGAATGAGATGTTTTCCTTATTTTCAAAGAAAGAATACACAGTGTTACATGTTATGATTTATCTCTTTATAAAAATTACAGTTACAGTTGTATACAGTTCCTCAAATTTCCCAAAATCAATTCAAATGAGATGCTCTTCATTCAGTGAGCTATTCAACAACGCAGACACGCTGAACCATGAACATAGCATTCAGTATATTGATGTCCTTCCATCATTTGTAACCTGAAATGGTAATGGATGGGAAATTATCCATCAGGTTTAGAGGGTACGGTGTTACGTTCTTGTACATCTGTGTCATTGAATTTTCAAGACACTCTCCAGAACCAAAACAAGACCAAGGTCACTTGAATTTCAGCATTATCATAGCCAAGAAAAAAAACTTAAATTGTCAAACTTTCCATTAAAGGACAATAATAAAAGAAAGAGTTAGTTATCCTTGGTTTAAAACCGGCATGGCACTAAGGAGTTTGTGTGGGCGCTGTATTGAGTAGTTGTGTGTGTGTGGGGCAGGGGATTGAAACACTTTCATTTTGCTAAAGACCATCTGAGTGAGCACTGTGCACCACCCTCAAATACATCTCCCATTGTCCCAGGACCAAAATAAGATGCATGGGAGTGCCAATTGACTAACACCAAGTGACACTTTGGGTTTAGACACAACAAATGATCAATGAAATCCTCACATTTATGACATACTAAAAGGTTGTGATTAGCTAATAATTTTATTTAATATAGACCCCTTCCCTGATAACAGTTTGTCACTGGAGAGAATTCTCAAGGTCCTTGTATATAAAGACCATCTGAGTGAGCACTGTGCACCACCCTCAAATACATCTCCCATTGTGTATATCTTAGTAATCAGTGATTTTCAAAATGGTAACACCAATGACATAAAACTGAGGGATACATATACTAGTACATTTTATTTTATTTTAATAGCCTTCTTTGTTTTTATTGATCTATACAATATATGGCATATTTCTGTTCACTGTCTGGCTTTCAAAATAATAGATAGTTATCTCTAAGTCTCTACACATCACCAGTGGGAAAACCAATTTTATAGTGTCCACAACGCATACAAATAGATGTTTTGCAGTATAAAGGACTTACATATGTTTTCTTATTAAATAACAGATAAATAAAATGGAAAATGTATTATGTGTCATGTTTTTGGCATTTGAAAGTGTTTTTACATGGCGCCAAAGTCAAGGGACAGCATTTACCACTGCAATTCAATAATTACTCTTTTTCTTCCTGCTACATTGATGAAACGCAGTACCTTGAGGGTCTTCTTTTTCAGAGAAGGATCAACATTATATATCCCAAGAGAATGTCAAACTCTGAGAATGTTAGGGAAGAGGGACCAAGGTGTGGAGAGAGTGGCCTCTTTCATTCAGAGGTAATGCAAAATAATGATTGTGCTGGGCATTTTTAATCTCTGTGCTTTTCTAATAACCGTTTTCTGTGTTCATGCAAGTGACTGACTGAACAAATCCTCACTATCAGTAGCTGCAATTTGGCAGTACGCCCAGACCTTTGTTTTGAGAACAAAATATATCTTAGTTTCAAGGTCTCAGCTTAGAGAGAACAAGCATCGTATTGGTCTGTCACATGTTATGAACCAGTATTGGCCGGTCACATGAATGAAACAAAATGCTATTTATGAATTAATTACGCTTAATCATGCAAATATAACTTGTCTGTGTATAGCCGTAAATAAGACAACTGCTGGGACTGCCCCAGGAGAGCTCCTGATTGACATGTGTACTATGGTGCATTGAGTTGGTTGGAACCTCTCCAGCACGCTGATAATAAAGGATGTTTCATTTAAGATTGACTAAGTCTCCCTGGTGGTATTTTCCATGACATGGTGGTGAATTTCCACGACAGGATATGTCAGTAACAAGAACAAAGCACGTATCTACTCTGCCTACTTACCTACCCCTAATTAAAAGGCCTGATGGAGGGATTTGGAGATTTTTTTATTTTCGAGTGGCCAATCTCCTCAAGAGGATGTTGGGAGGACAAATGCTGAGGGCAGCCTTTGAGGATTATGTGTGTTTGTGTCTGTGTGTGTGTGTGTGTGTGTGTGTGTGTGTGTGTGTGTGTGTGTGTGTGTGTGTGTGTGTGTGTGTGTGTGTGTGAACCATTCAAAAGTTTGGGGTTACTAATACATTTCCTTGTTTTTGAAAGAAAAGCTAATTTATTTGTACATTAAAATCACATCAAATAGATCAGAAATACAGTGTAGACATTGTTAATGTTGTAGATGACTATTGTAGCTGGAAACGGCTGATTTTTAATGGAATATCTACATAGGCGTACAGAGGCCCATTATCAGCATATAAGGGCACAAGGTGAGACCCAAATGCAGACACAGGAGGCAGATGGTAGAGCTCTGATATTTATTATAACAAAGGGAGTAGGCAAAGGCAGGTCAGGGACAGGCGAGAGTTCATAAACCAGGTCAGAGTCCAAACAGTACCAGACGATAGGCAGTCTCGAGGTCAGGCCAGGCAGGGGTCAGAAACCAGATCCGAGTCCAAAAACAGTACAGGGGGATAGGCAGGCTGGTAGTCAGAACAGGCAGAGTGGTCAGGCATGCGGGTTCGGAGTCAGTACAGGCAAGGGTTGAAACCAGGAGGACTAGAACAAACAGAGACTGGGAAAAATAGGAGCAAGGAAAAATGCTGGTTGACTTGACAAACAAGACGAACTGGCACAGAGAGACAAGAAACACAGGGATATATACACCGGGGATAATAAGTGACACCTGGAGGGGGTGGAGAGAATCACAAGGACAGGTGAACCAGATCAGGGTGTGACACAGCAACCATCACTCCTGTGTTCCAATGGCACGTTGTGTTAGCTAATTGAAGTTTATCATTTTAAAAGGCTAATTGATCATTAGAAAACCCTTTTGCAATTAGGTTAGCACAGCTATTATGCTGATTTAAAGAAGCAATAAAACAGCAATAAAGCCTTCTTTAGACTAGTTGAGCATCTGGAGCATCAGCATCTCTTCACGGTTGACGTTGAGACGGGTGTTTTGCGGGAACTATTTAATGAAGCTGCCAGTTGAGGACTTGTGAGGCGTCTGTTTCTCAAACTAGATACTCTAATGTACTTGTCCTCTTGCTCAGTTGTGCACCTGGGCCTCCCACTCCTCTTTCTATTCTGGTTAGAGCCAGCTTGCACTGTTCTGTGAAGGGAGTAATGCACAGCGTTGGACGAGATCTTCAGTTTCTTGGCAATTTCTCGCATGGAATACCCTTCATTTCTCAGAGAAAGATTAAACTGACGAGTTTCAGAAGAAAGGTCTTTGTTTCTGGCCATTTTGAGCCTGTAATCGAACCCACAAATGCTGATGCTCCAGATACTCAACTAGTCTAAAGAAGGACAGTTTTATTGCTTCTTTAATGAGGACAGTTTTCAGCTGTGCTAACCTAATTGCAAAAGGGTTTTCTAATGATCAGTTAGCCTTTTAAAATTAAAAACTTGGATTAGCTAACACAACTTGCCATTGGAACACAGGAGTGATGGTTGCTTATAATGGGCCTCTGTACGCCTATGTAGATATTCCATAAAAATCAGCCGTTTCCAGCCACAATAGTCATTTAAAACATTAACAATGTCTACACTGTATTTCTGATCAATTTGATGTTATTTTAATGGACCAAAAAATTTGCTTTTCTTTAAAAACAAGGACATTTCTAAGTGACCCCAAACTTTTGAACGGAAGTGTGTTTATATATATATATATGTACATGTATATATAATTTTTTGTTGTTACAAATCACCTTTAACAAATTAGCCTATGTTCATTTAATACTTTTAAAATATTTTCATCCACTCCCCCCCACACAGGAAGGAAAAGGGTCATCAATAAACTGACTAAGCCTCATTGTACACTTTTCCTTTTGAGCTAAAGGATAAGGTCACAAATTACCGACTGAGTTTTAGGTTAAATCCACAGGGGTTGTCAACAGCAACCACTTACATCTTGCCACAGCTGCTCATTCCTCTGTTATTCATTAAGTATATAAAGTGGTTTCCATTTACTGGGAGTTCACTATCCAACAAAATCTTATTTTGCTTTAAAGCACAACAGAATTTACTCGGGATATAATGGTTGCCAGTGTGCAGTACTCTTAAGACACTTGGGCTGATCACCAAAGCAGTGTTAATTAAGGCTAAGCTTTAATTCTTAAGACAAATGATGAGCCTCTTGTGCTGAGAGTAGCCCTGTCTACTGAACTCAAAGGCTGCACAGTATATCTTTATATCCACCTTTCACATCTAAAATGTATGCGCCAAGGCTTGTGAATGAAAATCACTATTCAGCAAATACACTTGGACCACAAACTTTACACAAACCAAAGGTTTTATTATTGGGAAGAATCCATTTCAATAACAACAAGGCTATAAATCATTTGAAGCTGAGTGGAAGAGGAAAGTGAATGAAAAAGGGTTGAAGAAGGAGGAGGTAGCAGGTCCATAGAAATACATTTTCACACATTAGAACTATTAGCTTATTGAGAGGTGGCTGACAGATTGAGGGCTTGCAGTTAAAGGGAGCTGTACCTGTGAAATAGTCTCCTCGTCTGAGTATTGATGAGTTTGCCTTCAAGCGACCTCCTCTAGGGAACTGTAGAATGTGTGTGTTTGTATGTTTGTGTGTGTGTGTGTGTGTGTATCTTCTTACTACATCGTTCAACCGGAAACCTCTGTATGTGTATGTGCTGCACGTGTGTGTGTTGGGGGGTGGGGGGGCTGAATTGAGTAGCCTGGTGAATGGAGGCGCCTTTCTCATATTCTCCCAGACAGGACAGGACAACACCATACTCTTCGTGGTAACAGCTCCAGCTAAACACAACGCCATATTGACGTAGATAATTCATAGGGAGAAAAACATCAAACTATGATTTGAGGAAGTTATTTCAAACTGTCAAAAACTTTGCTAATGCTGTAAGTTGAGAGAGTTGGAGTCTTAAAAAAATGTAAGTGTTTACTTCAGATGTTTCAGTCTTATGTGTGATGTGCAAGCACCTCTCTGTCACTGACATCATTTATTACAGCAGATACCTCCATACCATCTCCAAGGTACAGACCTGTGGCAGCGCCATCCATTACAAAAGGCCTGAGGGATACAGCGCAAAGGAAGATAAATGCATAACGTAGCCTATTCTTCATTTTATTCTTCTTCATTTACCTTTCTCTACATTCATTATCTGGACTAATGTTCAATTCTATAAAGGTGCAGAAACTGCAGGACTTCCAATCACAGTTTACTGAGTCTGGCAGTCCTTTGCTAATCTTGAAGAGTAGCCCCATTTTCTGCACAGAAATGTCAATACAGTACTTTTAATGTGCTGTTTTGTGTGTTACTTTTACAATATACCCAATCCCAGGAGGCCAGCTATCCATCTCAGAAGGCAGGACAGTATGACAGAAACTCAGATGCCCCATGGGTCAGGATAGGGTCAGGATAGTCTAATTATACTAAACAAAAATATAAACATGTAAGTGTTGGTCCCATGTTTCATGAGCTGAAATAAAAGATCCTAGAAATTTTCCATTCACAAAAATAGCAAATTTCTCTCAAATTGTATGCACAAATTTGTTTACATCATTGTTAGTGAGCATTTCTCCTTTGCCAAGATAATCCATCCACCTGACAGGTGTGGCATATCAAGAAGCTGATTAAACAGTATGATCATTACACAGTTGCACCTTGTGCAACAATAAAAGGCCACTCTAAAATGCGCAGTTTTGTCACACAACACAATGCCACAGATGTCTCAAATTTTGAAGGAGCTGCAGGAATGTCCACCAGAGCTGTTGCCAGAGAATTGAATGTTCATTTCTCTACCATAAGCCGCCTCCAGGCCACACAGGCCACACAACCCGCAGACCACGTGTAACCACTCCAGCCAGGACCTCTACATCCGGCTTCTTCACCTGTTTGATTGTCTGAGACCAGCCACCAGAACAGCTGATGAAACTGAGGAGTATTTCTGTCTGTAATAAAGCCCTTTTGTGGATAAAAACTCATTATGAATGGCTGGGCATGGCTCCCAGTGGGTGGGACTATGCCCTCCCAGGCCCACCCAGGGCTGCGCACCTTCCCAGTCATGTGAAATCCATTGACAAATGTATTTCAATTGACTGATTTCCTTATATGAACTGTAACTCAGTAAAATCATTGAAATTGTTGCATGTTGCTTTTATATTTGTTCAGTCTAATAGGAGTCTAATAGGAGGCTCATTGAGTCTCAGAACTATGATGACATATTAATTTCATGTACAAAACTATTTCCCCCAGTGTATCAGGGAACCAGTAGGATCCTATATCAGCTCTGAATTTCAAACTACATCCTCAAACGAATAAACATGAACAAATAACCAAATGGTCAAGCCCTATAAATAACCCGAAGCGGGACTCAAGCCCTATAAATAACCCGAAGCGGGACTCAAGCCCTATAAATAACCCGAAGCGGGACTCAAGCCCTATAGAGGTTTGCCTCGATGTTTATGAGACCTATTGATCCTAGAGAAACTGTGAACATCAACAGTCCAAATAGGGTGTGACAAGGACCCTATGGGCCCTAGTCAAAAGTAGTGCACTACATAGGGAATAGGGTGCCATTTGGGACACCACCCCAGTCTATCTGTGCCAGTCGTCCACAGGGAATGGTGACAGGCAGCCACGCTAAAAGTTCAATTTCCAATGCTTTGTTGAAACATAATGTTTCACTTTATTTAATAATGCTTTAGTGATAATAGCTTTTTAGCTTTTGATGTTGATTCTGTTGAAAACAGATAATAGTGGTATCGCCTGTTCAAGGCCATAGCTACATACAGTGAGCTCCAAAAGTATTGGGACAGTGACAATTTTGTTGTTGCTTTGGCTCTATACTCCAGCACGTTGTATTTGAAATAATACATTAACTATGAGGTTAAAGTGCAGACTATCAGCTTTAATTTGAGGGTATTTTTATCCATGTCGCGTGAACCGTTTAGAAATTACAGCACTTTTTGTACATAGTCCCCCATTTAAGGGGAACAAAAGTATTGGCACAAATTCACGTGTATTAAAGTAGTCAAACATTTAGTATTTGGTCCAATACTCCTAGCACGCAATGACTACATCAAGCTTGTGACTCTACAAACTTGTTGGATGCATTTGCTGTTTGTTTTGCTTGTGTTTCAGATTATTTTGTTTCCAATAAAAATGTATGGTCAATAATATATTGTGTCATTTTGGAGTCCCTTTTATTGTAAATAAGAATATAATATGTTTCTAAACACTTCTACATTCATGTGGATGCTACCATGGTTACAGATATGCCTGAATGAATCGTGATTAATGATGAGTGAGAAAGTTACAGGCGTACAAATATCATACCCCCAAGACATGCTAACTTCACACCATTACAATGACATGGGAGGTTAGCATTTTGGGGGGGGTATGATATTTGTGCGTCCCAAGCCAGATTGTCTCCGTGTGGGCACACACACAAAGCACTCAAAGCAAAACAGTTTAAGCACCACCTTAGTCCCAAACCTGATACATCCAAATAACCAGTGAGAAAAAAAATCTAGAATTGAACTAATGCTGCTCGGACCTCACGCATCCCTTCAGTCCTGGCAGATTCTCTCGGTTTACACGCAGAATCTGCCCACGAGATTATCTGACCATGAGGCCATAAATAATGTACAAAATAAGAAAGGTCTGATCACCAGACCCTTATATAACTCCCTTCACATTGGTCTCCATACAGTCTCCCCATCACCTCACCACTCGGCTGCTGTGCATTTGATACCTATGTACCCCAGGGCGTCATCCCAAATGGCACCCTATTCCCTACATAATAATAACATTTGATTTGATGCACTACTTTTGACCAGGGCCCATAGGGAATAGGGTGCCATTTGGTACGTTACTCGGGACTCTCTCTTTTAGCACCTCTTCTCCTCTGTTTAACCACATTTCTTGTACCTCCAAAGTCCAAATATGTTCAGTCACACTGACCTGCTACTGTTAGACCATTCATCAACGTTCAACTGTCCAAACATCAGAGGTGTTAGGGAGACAGGATGGCCACAGTGGTTTGGAGAGCTTCCAGTGACCCTGGCCCTGGTTGTGACCTGTAATTCCATGGCCAGGTTAGGCTAGAGGACATGGCTATATTAGTGCTACAGAAGACATTGATCAGAGTTGTTTATAATTATAAATTGTTAAAGGCCCAGTGCAGTCGAAAACGAGATTTTTCTGTGTTTTATATACACTCATGGCCAGTTTATTAGGTACACCCATCTAGTACCAGGTCGGACCCCCCTTTGCCTCCAGAACAGCCTGAATTATTTGGGGCATGGAAACATTGTTCAATTGGTATCAAGGGACTTAACGTGTGGCAGGAAAACATTCCCCACACCATTACACCACCGCCACCAGCCTGTACCGTTGATACCAGTCAGGATCGTGCCATGGACTCATGCTGCTTACTCCAAATCCTGACTCTGCCATCTGCATGACGCAACAGGAACCGGGATTCGTCGGACCAGGCAATGTTTATCCACTCCTCAATTGTCCAGTGTTGGTGATCGCATGCCCACTAGAGCCATTTCTTCTTGTTTTTAGCTAATAGGAGAGGAACCTGGTGTGGTCGTCTGCTGCAATAGCCCATCAGTGACAAGGGCGGACGAGTTGTGCGTTCCGAGATGCCGTTCTGCACACCAATGTTGTATTGCACCGTTATTTGCCTGTCTGTGGCCCTCCTGTTAGCTTGCACGATTCTTGCCAATCACCTTCGACTTCTCTCATCAACAAGCATTTTCACCCACAGAACTGCCACTGACTGGATGTTTTTTTGTTTGTTGCACCATTCTCTGTACACCCTAGACACTGTCGTGGGTGAAAAGCCCAGGAGGGCGGTTGTTTCTGAGATACTGGATCCGGCACACCTGTCACCAACGATCATACCACGCTCAAAGTCGCTTAAGTCACTCGTTTTGCCCATTCTAACATTCAATCTAACAGTAACTGAAGGCCTCGATGCCTGTCATCCTGCTTTATATAGCAAGCCATGGCCAAGTGACTCACTGTCCTTAGGATCGAGACATTTTTGTGAACGGGTAGTGTACCTAATAAACTGACCTCTGAGTGTATTTTTCCACACTATGAGGTTGGAATAATAATGTGAAATTGTGAAAATTATGATAAGTAATGACCTTTTAGTGTAAGAGCTGATTAAAAAGGCTGCCTGTAATTTCAGCCTGTTTTGGTGGGATGTAGTTTTGGCCTGCCTGGTAACATCACCAGGTGGTAAATGAGTTAATAGACCAATAAGAAAGAGATTTCCAAACCGCTCTGTCAATAACAGTTAGTTTTCAGTTTTCCCCTCCACACTCAGACAACTCTCTGACAGTCCTACCAAGAATTTTACTTGAGAAATTGCTCTTTACTAGAAGTGATTTTTTTTTAAATTTTTGACCATTTAAAAAAAAAAGAAAATCACAGTAATGTCCTTAATTGTTACCCTGAAATTATTTGATAAAAACGGCTGCATTGGACCTTTAATATCTGCCAAGGAAATGTATTCCTGTCTGAACAATAAGTTAATAAAATAATTTGGCAAAATTATTGATTTGCATTGTACAGAATGCAATTCTGAATCCGCACACCATCAGTTCCAGTGTAGACTGTGGTACTATTTGTTCAGACTTTGAATGTGCTGTGGTGTGTCACCTAATAACCAACCCACTCCTCTGACAAGCTCACTCTATAAGACTAAGATATCAGATAAATGTTGAAGTCACTTTGGTGCATAGGAGAGGGACGATGCCTGTCACCATAACATCTTTGCTTCCTGTTATTTGAACAGTGATAAGGATGCTCTTCATGCTCCCAGTGCCCAAGAGGTCAGGGAACCTCCAGTAGAGGATGGTACATTGGGCCCTAATCTCAGTTAATCCACAACTACAGTATCATGTAATTGGTCAGCTGCTGGATTAAGTTCTGGGCCCATACATGAGAAGAGATAAAGAGATGATAGAACTAGTAGTGGAACCAGAATGAGGAGCTCCACCCAATCTCTTTGAAAGTTACGGGCTGAATGTCCCCTCCCTTTCCGAAATTTGAAAGATATTAACATCTGCGAAATCATGATTTGTCCAGATAACCAGTGACAAGAAACCCAAACACCGGAACTACTGCTGCTCGTTATCCCAACTGTAAGTCGTTCTGGATAAGAGCATCTGCTAAATGACTCAAGAGTAACTCCCACGCATCCCATTCCTTCCTGACAGATTCTTCGGTACCAGTTATATTTACGTAGATCTGTCCATGAGAGATGAATTGGGCCCTGACGACAAAAAACTGGTTGGCACGGTTTGAACCAGGGGTAGGGGTGTCTCCATTTTGGATACTCCCTGAGACTGTATAGCATGTGTACACTGTTTCCACTATACAGTGATACCAGTGCAGTCTGTGTTGATGATAGTTAGTGTTGGGTGACAACAAGGCTAAAATCTACTTCTGGGCAAGTGCTTCCCCAAGCACCCCTCAGCAAGTGGTGTCCCAGAGTCTGGACCCCTTATGTCCCTCATGTCCTAACAGGGGCATAATGTAGACGTTTTGCGGGGAGAGGATGTCGCTGGGCAGTGACCCAGTAGAACTCTGCGGTTTATCCTGTGACAGGTTTCACACGCAGCTTGTGGCCAAGCCTACAAATAACAGCCAGGCGTCTTGTTTGCTCTCATTCTCTGGCCTGTTTCAGATTACTCACTGAGCCTTTGAAGTTTGCTGATGGACAGGCAGGGTTTTCCCCTTCCTCTCCTGCCAGAAAAAGATTGAGTCATCATCAGTTCCGGCGCTGCTACATATCTAGTGTAACCCCAGAATTAGACGCATGCCTAGCTCAGGATTTTATCATAGGTCACATGTTGCTGTATCTCCTGAATTCACAGCAAGCCCCTGGGTATCAGAATGGTCATACATCAGTTGGGTTGCCATAGTGATCCCTTGGTTTTGTTCACTGGATCACTGTGTCAGCTCTACAGCACTGTGCTGTATACAGTGACTGCCTTACTTGCATTTTAAAGATGAAAGCAATCTATAGCGTAGTAGCATAAGCATTATGCCTTGTATCAATTCACACAAAATTGCAGAAAGGAAATTGACATTGTCATTAGTTTGATTTCACCAAGGCTGGCTCTGGAGGTTTAACGCCTGTCTGAGACGTTGTGTCATGAACCTGCCGCTCTCACTCACCGAAGGGTTTCACTGGTACGTTCCTAGCCTGCCATGGACCATTGAGCAATAAAAAGCTCTGTAACTAAATCCAGAGACTAATCCAGCCTGGACAATCGCTGGCAGACCTTCTAGCTGTGCAGAGCAGAGGCCCTGGCTGCAGACTGTCCCCATGCAGCACGGTTCTCATATCACAAGGCTGTCACAGTGTGGGTCCAGGAAACCATGGGGCACAGGAATGGTGTGGGAAGATTGAAGCACAAGGGAATGTGTTTTAATAGGAATGCCAGCATTTAGGATGGTCACTGGTATTTCCTTGATTGTGCAGCAGTTAAATGTGGTCTTGGTCTATAAAATGAAAAATGTCTATTGAAACACTTTAAAAAAGTGACAGCAGAAGACGAGGTAGACAGAGTTATTGACTTTGAAATAAGAGTTGTCTGGCCATCAGACATATTTGTTAAAATGATCACTGTCTGAACATTTGATTTGAGAAATAAATAAACATAGGCTACTTGATGATGAGACTGGTTTTGAATTGTAGCCAGGCATTTTGATCAATTGCCAATCCTGTAGAATTAATTCTTAAAAATTAGCCTATAGTGGATAATAGTTGTCAAGTATGCCCTAAACTTTCATTATGAAATATCTTTATGGTTCTAATCATTCAAAACGAAAGTCATGCTTATAGTTAATGGATTAGCCTAAATACCTAAATACGTTAATAATCAGACATTCTCCAGCATTTTAGCTGATAATCTGGAAACATACTGTATGCTACTGTCTACTATGTTTGCATAGCACATTTACCTTTTATTATAATAAGTTTGATTAATTTAGCAGACGCACCTATCCAGAGTGACTTACAGGAGAAATTCGGGTTAAGTGCCTTGCTCAAGGGCACATCGACAGATGTTTCACCTAGTCGGCTCGTAGAGTCAATCCAGCGACATATCGGTCCAACGCTCTTAAAACCACCTAGCTTCCTGCCGCCCCAATCACTGATTTTCTTAGAGGTAGCCTATGTTGTTTTTCATCTCAGCAAGGCAATGTGGATCAGACAATAAGCCTACTCAGTCAAATTATTGCTGAGATGTGGATTTCAGCACCACACGCACGTGGACAGCTCCTTGCTGCAATTATGCGCACTAAATTCTTGATTGCGCACTAACACTCCGTCCGACTTATTGGCTCTTGCAAAGTTGTCTTTTGATCACCAGTGAGGTGGCAGAGACAGGATCGCATGTCGACCCAACACCCCAGGTTACAATACTGCTTACTGAACTCGTCACCTGACCTGTAAAAACACACCCATAATGGAATATACGATTGGTCCAAGGTGTCAAAGAGCCAATCAACTCTTGCTCGGACGGTGCAACATATTCGCATAGTTCGGAAGGAAGACCATGAGCCAGGCGCACGCGGGTCTTTGATGGGATATTGCCTCTATCAGTTTTTTTTTCTGGTAATAGAACTCGTGAATAAGAATAGAAGAGAATTTATTGCAATGAAAGATGGAGATAGTCAATTATGAAATGCAATCAACCGGTAACATTTCTCCGGATTTAATTTCTACACAAACGTGACAAA
Source organism: Salvelinus namaycush (assembly GCF_016432855.1). Taxonomy (NCBI): domain Eukaryota; kingdom Metazoa; phylum Chordata; class Actinopteri; order Salmoniformes; family Salmonidae; genus Salvelinus; species Salvelinus namaycush. The sequence goes on along the minus strand of NC_052324.1, from coordinate 32,585,919 downwards.
TAAAATTGGCTGCACTGAAATTCGAAATAGTTGGCTATAGTGCTAGTGTAACAGTATAACTTTAAACCGTCCCCTCGCCCCGACACGGGCGCGAACCAGGAAACCTCTGCACACATCAACAACTGACACCCACGAAGCGTCGTTACCCATCGCTCCACAAAGGCCACGGCCCTTGCAGAGCAAGGGGCAACACTACTAATAGGTTTCAGAGCAAGTGACGTAACTGATTGAAACGCTACTAGCGCGTACCCGCTAACTAGCTAGCCATTTCACATCCGTTACACTAGACCTATGCTAGTTTTTATTCTGATAATAGTAACTTTTACATTTCATTACGATGAAATGGCAACGAAATACCAGCTTGAAATAAACTTGAGAAAAATGTCACAGACTAGATATAGCCTCGCCCAAATATCAAACGTGTGTATTTAAGAAACGAAGGAAGACATCGGTTGTCCTATACCTTGAAACAACTTGAAATAAAGAGGCAGAATTATTTTTGAATGAGTGATCCAGTTGGACAGGGGGGTATGGCATTCCAACCGTTTTTACCAAACACTGCTTCGGATATCACCATCGACACAATGCTGGCCCGACAACCTCCGTTTTTCCCTGTCATTGCGCTAACTTCCCACAGGTCTCTTCCCTTGCCTGTTGCGCAAAGGCACCCCACGCTGGATCTAGGCAATGCCGAAACGATCCTCCGCTTATCCTCGCTGGAACACCATGCTGCCACCCAGTCTGCCAAGCTCAGGCCTCCTAAAACGGGGGGGACAGAGAATGCCACCGAGGATGATCCAAAGGTTAACTTGGAGGCGAGGGACCTTTGGACACAATTCCACAAATTCGGCACTGAAATGGTCATAACAAAATCAGGAAGGTAAATGTTATGACATATCATCAATAACCATGTAGATTATAACGTTGATCGTTTTTAATTTAGAGGACTGTAGGATGATTTGAAATCGATGTGTGTTCCCTTTACTCCAGGCGCATGTTTCCAGCGTTCAAAGCCAGATGTACTGGCTTGAACAAAATGGCAAAATATATTTTGCTGATGGATATTGTGGCGGCCGACGAGTGCAGGTACAGGTTTCACAACTCACATTGGATGGTGTCAGGAAAGGCAGATCCTGAAATGCCAAAGAGGATGTACATACACCCAGACAGTCCCGCTTCTGGCGAGCAATGGATGTCAAAAGTGGTCAATTTTCACAAACTAAAATTGACAAACAACATCTTGGACAAGCATGGGTTTGTACGTTCCAAATATGCGTTTTGTGTTAATAATGTAGTATTTGCATGTGTAGTTTGACTCATTTAATGTATTGTTACATTAGCTACAATATAACTGAAATATACTATTTTTTATTGAACTGCGTAAAGTTCCAGTTGATGACTAGGCCTAATGTATTCTTTAAAATGTATTTTGTCTCCAATTGCAGACGATTCTTAACTCAATGCACAAATACCAGGTTAGGTTTCACGTTGTGAGGGCCAACGCAATCCTCCAACTGCCATATAGCACGTTCATGACCTATGTCTTTTCTGAGACAGAATTCATCGCTGTAACTGCATATCAAAACGATAAGGTAGGCCCTTCGTAATTTTATAAAGCAAGTTTCAGAATAACATTATATTTTTCGTATTGGTAGACCTCAGGAAAATGGAAATTAAACGCATGACATAAATGACCCATAAAGAGTTTGTAAAGAGTTTATGTTGTGGCCTAAATTAATTACTGACTTATTGCTAAATAGCCTACTCTATTGCGGATTAGTTACCCAAGGCTCAATATCTGGCAAGCAATGAAATGTAGATTTTATGTTGTCAAATGTATTGTTCTAAATCTAAATGTGCAATATTTTAATAAGGTTAACTAACAGCTTATAAAACCTTTACGAACTTCTTGTGAAAAAAATATTTTGTTTGAAACTATTCCTGAGCTATCCCTGTAATTAGCCTAAGAGACTCTGATTATTAGTGTTAAAATGTGATAAATTACTGGTCTAATGTTTAGAAACATTACAGTCATTTCTATATTTTCAGATTACACAACTGAAAATTGATAACAATCCTTTCGCCAAAGGATTCCGTGACACTGGCAATGGGAGAAGAGAAAAAAGGTGAGACAAAAAAACCCGACAAAACGTAAATTAAAATAATAAATAATTTTATAAACTCTTAATTGTCAAAACTGAAATATGTTATTTTTTGAGTAGGAAACAACTGGGGATTAATACACAAAGGTCCAATGAGACGCAAATGCAAGAAGACAATGACATATCTTGTGACTCTTTGGATGAGGCTCCACTGAAAAGCGCAGGAAACTCAAAATCAACCGGTTTGTATGATAACGAAATGAATAGCTAAAAATGTTGCTTTAATTCTTACTATAAGAATTGTTTAGCCTCAACTTGTTCTCAGTTTACAAACAACATTGTATTTTTATAATCATGTTAGATGTTTGCGAAAGTGCCAACGAAAGCAGTCAAGAAAGCAAGGATGGGCATTACGTTGGACAAGACTTGCGAAAAATCTCAACTGCCACAGAGAAACCGAAACCTGGTCCAAATATTATCACAGCGCACTGCAAAACGGACAAGGCTTTAGCGGACTCATTCGGCGCCGAAACAGACCCAGATAATCCAAAACAGGACCATATAAATGCCATAACTGGCGGTAGGACACGTTGCTTTAGAGCAGAGGAGCCGAATGCAACGGAGTCATTCCAGCCTCTAACCGTGGAAACGGACCAAAGAGCTCACATCACAGGCCTAGAATGCAGTAATTTTCTTCACTGCTATTCTTATCCACCGGATTTAACAAGATATATCATCAACCCCTTGGGTGTCGCACAATGTCTCCTACACCCCGCTGCCCATGTCAACATGCAGGGGAGAACTTTCTCCAGTGTAGCAGCCATGGGTCACAGGCTGGCAGCTGTGTCATCTGGCGGAGTGTGCGCCATGGGCACGGCTGGTATCCTGGCATCTTCTTTACAAAGAGTGTCAGGAACGTCAGGATTACCCGTGAACTTTCAGCAGCATGATATGGCATCACAGGTATGCCAGTCATTTATTAATCCAGCAACGATACTCAATTGGCTGCCTTTATATGTGTGCCCATGACGCACGTAAATTAAGTAGTCTAATTTAAGTCCTTATTATGAAAATAACAGTAAACTTTACTAGCTCTAACCGCTCTTTCTTCATTTCCCATGCAGGGCCTCACCGTTTCGCCAATTGGTGATATTTCCCCCTACCCCTACTCCTATTTGGCAGCAGCGGCTCCTCACTCCACCACAGCATCGACCCCAGTGCGCCCTCGTACTCGGTTCAGACCCTACTCCATTCCCAATAGCGTACCAGACAACTGTTCGACACCACTGACATCAATTCATCTTATGACTGATAGAGACGTGAATTGTTACATTTTTGGAAATAGTCCGATTGCTGCCAGATTGAACTGTAGGCCTACGTCAGAGGTCAACATCGATTCCTTGCCACTTGGTTATTGTGCGCCACCGGCAAAAAGCGTATCCAGCAAGGATGGCATGGATCAGCTTCAATGTATGCAACAGTTGGTCGGTGGCATAGACTCCTAGACAGAGACTTATCTTCCTAGGGCATAAATCTAACAAACTGATTAAAATTATGAGATTTTTCTTTATTGCATACAATTACTTCTATAGAAACAGTTTTGAACCTCTATATTTTCCAACCAAAGAACGAGTGTAGTTTCAAATGTAAATATGATTTATTTCGGCTTAGAAGTCTTTGAGAAATTGGAGAAATTCGTCTTCTATTCATTCCCATTTTTATGGAGGAATATTTTTGCTGACTTGTTAAACATTGAAAAGTCAATGGTGTGTCAATTACCAATATAATTTGCAGTTTCAATATTTTATGAAGACAATATTGTCAAAATAACCATTACATGTTTTTGTAGATCCAAAACATTGTCACAATATTTTTAGGGAGAATATTGTATACCTATAAATTATTACAACCAATTATTGGTTTATCAGACATAGGCCTATAGCTCTTTGCATGTTTGTTAATTTGAATAACTGCACTTGAATGCGTTTTATGAACTCCACAAAATAATGTTGAACGAAATAAAAGTATTCTGTTAAACAGTCTATTTATGTTTTAATGATTGAGGAAGTTTTTGAATGGATGTTCATATCTATGCACTTTATGTTTTAAAAGTTTCATATTATTTAAAACGAAAAAAGTTATACATTAATTGGCTACATCCGTACTGTGTACGTTTTGAACACTTGAAAATGATACCTACTTTGCAAAATTATTTAATTTGTTTATCCCAATGTTGGCTACTTTCATTTGAATACTTATAAAAAAAAATGTTGTTCCAAAGATATGTATTTTTAAGTTATTGTTCTTCATTAGATGATAAATGATATTGTTGGATATATCGTTCCGTTATCTCTTTAAACAGGGGTTGTAATTTGGCTTGTAACCACAGCGGAACCCTTTTGCTGCTATATGGAACCTTTTATTGAAGATTCTATAAAGAACCGGGCTCATAAGGTTCTAAATGGAACCTGTATGGTGCTAAAAAGCAGGGTTTCCCAAACTCGATCCTGGGGGGCCCTGGTTGCATCACTACCCTAGCACTACACAGCTGATTTAAATGTGGGCAGGACCGAGTTTGGGAAACCCTGCTATAAAAAACATTTCCTCAAGTTCTATATACTACCAACAAAAGGTTACAACCCCTTTTGGGACTATGACACTTTTTATGGTTCTTTACAGAACATTTATGGAAAATGGCTTCATAAATAACCGTTCTCAATCTCAAAAGGTTCTTTAAAGAACCATACAGGATTTTTTTATTCTGGTTTAATAGCTACATTGTATTGTTAAAATCCCCCCTGGGTGCCAGTGGTGTAAAGTACTTAGGTAAAAATACTTTAAAGTACTACTTAAGTAGTTTTTTATGGTATCTGTACTTTACTTTACTATTTATATTTTTGACAACGTTTACTTTTACTTCACTAGATTCTTAAAGAAAATATTGTACTTTTTACTCCATACATTTTCCCTGACAATCTAAAGTACTCCTTGCAGTTTGAACGCTGAGCAGAACAGGATAATTTGGAAATTCACTCACTTATCAAGAGAACACGTGGTCATCCCTACTGCCTATGGTCTGGCGGACTCACGAAACACAAATGCATCTTTTGTAAATAATGTCTGAGTGTCTGAGTGTGCTCCTGGCTATCTGTAGTAATGTCTGAGTGTCGGAGTGTGCTCCTGGCTATCTGTAGTAATGTCTGAGTGTCGGAGTGTGCTCCTGGCTATCTGTAGTAATGTCTGAGTGTCGGAGTGTGCTCCTGGCTATCTGTAGTAATGTCTGAGTGTCGGAGTGTGCTCCTGGCTATCTGTAGTAATGTCTGAGTGTCGGAGTGTGCTCCTGGCTATGCATACATTTTAAAATAAGAACATGGTGCCGCCTGCTTTGCTTAATATAAGGAATTTGAAATGATTTATACTTTTACTTTCGATACTTAAGTATTGTAGCGACCCGCACAGACAGCTATGTGTTATGTGTTAGGCTAGTAGGTGGTTGTGTTGTACTTACTAGTACCCAGTGTTCGCGGGGTCCGACATGCCAATCAACCTGCTATCTGCCAATCACGGGAATGCCTGGAATGTTCTGATGCCGGGCATCCTGGCGGTTGGCGGAGTGGCGTGGAGGGGGGTTGGGCAGGGGGATGGAGCATTGGAAGTTAAGACCAGGTTTAGCCTTTGTTCTCTCTCTTATGTCTGGCCTTCACAAGAGAAGGTCACGGTTGGCTTGTGGTTATCTTTCATTTATTTGGCGTGGGCTACAAACAGTAGCCTGTGTAAAGTAGGGTTAATAAACCGTCAATTCGTAAACTCAATCCTCTGTTTGGACAATTGTTCCTTTATGATCTAGTCAGGTCATTACATTGGTGTCAGAAGTGGGATTGAGTTTACGAATAGGGGCACACTGAGCTTCCAGGGAGGGCCGGAAGTCACCATGGCCCCCCCTAATGTCACATTCACTCAACCCAACAAACCCTTTACTCCAACAGTTAAAGCAGCAGAGACTTATGGCTGCCCCCCCTCCCCCACATCTGTGTGTGACTTTTCCCCAGCCCCCCTGTCACCTACGGCGGTGTGTTACATTCCCCCAGCTACCTCCACGACACAGCCCTCTGTGAGCCCTAGGCGCACCCCCCCAGCCCAGCTACCCCAGATGGGAGAGGAGAGGACACTGTCTGCAGTGAGGGAGATATGGGGGAGGAACTGTGTTGGTCTTGACCCCGAGCAGCAGGAACGGTTGTGGCAGTTGCTGTTTGAATTCAGAGACAGCTTTGCGCTGAGTGAGGAAGAGGTGGGTCAGACTCATCTGGTGCAGCATGAGATCGACACAGGTGATGCTCGGCCCATGAAGATGCGTCCCCGCCGTATCCCGCTGGCACGCCAGGAGGCGGCAGACAAGGCTGTTTTGGAGATGCAGCGGGCAGACTTCATTGAGCCCTCAGACAGCCCCTGGGCGGCGCCAGTCATCATGGTTCCGAAGAAGGGGGGCAAGCTGAGGTTCTGTGCGGACTACAGGCGGCTGAATGAGGTAACCAGGAAGGACTCATACCCCATACCACGTATCGATGAGTCGCTGGACCTGGTTAGGTGGTCCTCCTGGTTCTCCTCACTAGATCTCCGCAGTGGCTACTGGCAGGTGCCCCTCTCCCCAGAGGCCAGAGCCAAAACTGCGTTCTCCACTAACAGAGGACACTGGCAGTTCAAGGTCCTGTGCTTTGGCCTGTGCAACGCTCCAGATACTTTTGAGCGTTTGATGGACAGGGTGCTGGATGGCATCCCCCGACAGCAGTGTCTGGTATACCTCGATGACATCCTGGCCCATGGCAGCTCCTTCCAGTCAGCCCTGGGGGCGCTACGGCGTGTGCTGGAGAGGGTGGCTGCCGCAGGTCTGAAGCTCCACCTCGAGAAGTGCCACTTCATGAGGAGAGAGGTGTCCTTCATGGGCCACCGAGTGGGGAAGATGGCGTGGCTGATGGCGTGCATGGAAGGAGCTACGGGAGAGGAGAGGTGGCAGGTGGTGGTCCCGAAAGGACTGCGGGAGGCTGTGCTCCAGAGTACTCAATGGGGGGGTGGGGACTGGACACTTTGGGGTCACAAAAACACTGCGCCGCCTCCGTCAGGGCTTTTACTGGGGGCAGCACAAGAGGGATGTGGAGGACTTTTGCCGCTGCTGTGACAACTGCACAGCGAGAAAGGGCCCCCCAGGCCGCTCTCATGCTCAGCTCCAACAGTTCCCAGTGGGGGCTCCCATGGAGAGGGTGGGAGTGGATGTAGTTGGGCCGTTCCCCACCACAGACAGTGGAAACCGCTGGGTGCTCACGGCCATGGACTATTTTACAAAATGGCCCGAGGCTTATGCTCTGCCTGACCAGGAGGCAGAGACCATCGTCGACGCCCTGACAGCGGGGATGTTCAGCAGGTTTGGAGCCGCGGAGTCCATCCACAGCGACCAAGGCAGAAACTTTGAGTCCCGTGTGTTCGCCACCATGTGTGAGAGGCTGGGTATGCACAAGACCCGCACTACTCCTCTCCATCCTCAAAGTGATGGCCTTGTGGAGCGCTTCAACAAAACGCTTGGACAGCAGCTGGCCATCGTTTCTGCCAAACACCAGCGTGACTGGGACAAGCACTTGCCTATGGTCCTCATGGCATGCCACTCTGCTGTTCAAGACTCCACCTCCTGCACGCCTGCCCTCCTCATGCTGGGGAGAGAGATCCGCACCCCTGCGGAGATGGCGTTTGGTCGGCCCCTGGATAACCCTCATGTTCCCCCGGGGCCGGAGTATGCCCGGAGACTCCAGGACCGCCTGGAGACAGCCCACACCTTCGCCAGAGAGCAGCTGGTGAATGCAGGTGTGAGGCAGAAGAGGAACTATGACGTGCACACCCGGGGAAGGCACTTTGTGGCTGGGGAGCTGGTCTGGGTCTACAGCCCCCTAAGGAAAAAAGGCAGATGCCCCAAGTTGGACAGTCACTGGGTGGGACCCTGCAGTGTCCTGGAGAGGGTAGGGGAGGTTGTTTACCGGGTGCAGCTTCCTCCCAGGGGGAGAAAGGTGGCACTGCACCGGGACAGGTTATCCCCATACAGAGGGGCCTCTTCACCCCAAACCCCAGGGACCCCCACAATTCCCCTCTCTGGCAATGACATTCTCCAGGCACCCACCCCCAGGTGCCGCAGACAAGGCTCCAGACAGCCCACTCCCCCTGTCTCCCTCCCTGCGTCACCGCGTGGTTCCCAAGAGCCACGGACTGTATTACCCGTTCCCGCTTCCTTGTCCCCCATATCCCTGCCTTCATCCCCTGGTTCCCAGAGGGGCACTCTGCGACCATCACGGCCACGCAGGCAAAGGAGACCTCCGGGTCGCTTCAGAGACTTTGTTTGTTCCCTCGGGGTCGAGGGACTTTGTGGTGGGGGGGCTGTATAGCGACCCGCACAGACAGCTGTGTGTTATGTGTTAGGCTAGTAGGTGGTTGTGTTGTACTTACCAGTACCCAGTGTTCGCGGGGTCCGACATGCCAATCAACCTGCTATCTGCCAATCACGGGAATGCCTGGAATGTTCTGATGCCGGGCATCCTGGCGGTTGGTGGAGTGGCGTGGAGGGGGGTTGGGCAGGGGGATGGAGCATTGGAAGTTAAGACCAGGTTTAGCCTTTGTTCTCTCTCTTATGTCTGGCCTTCACAAGAAGGTCACGGTTGGCTTGTGGTTATCTTTCATTTATTTGGCGTGGGCTACGGCCAAACAGTAGCCTGTGTAAAGTAGGGTTAATAAACCGTCAATTCGTAAACTCAACCTTCTGTCTGGACAATTGTTCTTTTATGATCTAGTCAGGTCATGACAGTATATTTTAGCAATTAAATGTATTGTTGATACTTAAGTATATTTAAAACCAAATACTTTTAGACTTTTACTCAAATAGTATTTTACTGGGTGACTTTTACATGAGTAACTTGTTATTAACGTATCTATACTTTTACTCAAGTATGACAATTGGGTACTTTTTCCACCACTGCTGGGTGCACGTTTTGGTTTTTACCCTAGCACTAAACAGCTGATTTAAATGTGGGCAGGACCGAGTTTTGGAAACCCTGCTATAAAAAAACATTTCCTCAAGTTCTATATACTACCAACAAAAGGTTACAACCCTTTTTGGGACTATGACCCTTTTTTTTATGGTTCTTTATAGAACCTTTATGGAGAATGGCTCTCTAAATAACTTTTCTCAATCTCAAAGGTTTTTTATAGAACCATACAGTTTTTTAAATTCTGGTTTAATCAAAACAAATAAAATTTTATTTGTCACATGCGTCGAATACAACAGTTACAGTGAAATGCTTACTTACAAGCCCCTAACCAACAATGTAGTTTTAAGAAAATACCTAAAAAAAAGTAAAAGATAAAAATAACAAATAATTAAAGAGCAGCAGTAAAATAACAATAGAAAGGCTATATACAGGGGGTACTGATACAGAGTCAATGTGCGGGGGCACCGGATAGTCGAGGTAATTGAGGTAATATGTACATGTAGGTAGAGTTATTAAAGTGACTATGCATAGATAATAACAGAGAGTAGCAGCAGCGTAGAAGGGGGGGGGGGGGGGGCAATGTGAATAGTCTGGGTAGCCATTTGATTAGGTGTTCAGGAGTCTTGGGGGTAGAAGCTGTTTAGAAGCCTCTTGGAACTAGACTTGGCGCTCCAGTACCGTTTGCCATGCAGTAGCAGAGAGAACAGTCTATGACTAGGGTGGCTGGAGACTTTGACAATTTTTAGTGCCTTCCTCTGACACCGTCTGGTATGGAGGTCCTGGATGGCAGGAAGCTTGGCCCCAGTGATGCACTGGGCCGTACAAACTATCCTCTGTAGTGCCTTGTGGTCGGAGGCCGAGCAGTTGCCATAGCAGGCAGTGATGCAACCAGTCAGGATGCTCTCGATGGTTCAGCTGTAGAACCTTTTGAGGATCTGAGGACCCATGCCAAATCTTTTCAGTCTCCCGAGGGGGAATAGGTTTTTATCTTGCCCTCTTTACGACTGTCTTGGTGTGCTTGAACCATGTTAGTTTGTTGGTGATGTGAACGCCAAGGAACTTGAAGCTCTCAACCTGCTCCACTAGAGCCCTGTCAATGAGAATGGGGGCTTGCTCGGTCCTCCTTTTCCTGTAGTCCACAATCATCTCCTTTGTCTTGATCATGTTGAGGGAGAGGTTGGTGTCCTTGTACCACACGGTCAGGTTTCTGACCTCCTCCCTATAGGCTGTCTCATTGTTGTCAGTGATCAGGCCTACCACTGTTGTGTCATCGGCAAACTTAATGATGGTGTTGGAGTCGTGCCTGGCCGTGCAGTCATGAGTGAACAGGGAGTACAGGGGGGGACTGAGAACGCACCCCTGAGGGGTCCCCGTGTTGAGGATCAGCGTGGCGGATGTGTTGTTACCTACCCTTACCACCTGGGGGCAGCCCGTCAGGAAGTCCAGCATCCAGTTGCAGAGGGAGGTGTTTAGTCACAGGGTCCTTAGCTTAGTGATGAGCTTTGAGGGCACTATGGTGTTGAATGCTGAGCTGTGGTTAATGAATAGCATTCTCACATAGGCGTTCCTTTTGTCCGGGTGTGAAAGGGCAGTGTGGAGTGCAATAGAGATTGCATCATCTGTTGGGGCGGTATGCAAATTGGAGTGGGTCTAGGGTTTCTGGGATAATGGTGTTGATGGAGCCATGACCAGCCTTTCAAAGCATTTCATGGCTTCAGACGTGAGTGCTACGGGTCAGTAGTCATTTAGGCAGGTTACCTTAGTGTTCTTGGGCACAGGGACTATGGTGGGCTGCTTGAAACATGTTGGTATTACAGACTCAGGGAGAGGTTGAAAATGTCAGTGAAGACACTTGCCAGTTGGTCAGCGCATACTCGGAGTACACGTCCTGGTAATCCGTCTGGCCCTGCGGCCTTGTGAATGTTGACCTGTTTAAAGGTCTTACTCACATCGGCTGCGAGAGCACGTGATCACACAGTAATAGCTACATTGTATTGTTAAAATCCCATAGGTTTCATTATTATGTTTATTAATAAGTTGAATCAGATGTGCTATCTCTGGAACAGCTGGGGATCCCTGAGGAGAGAATTGAGAACTACTGATTTAATAAACCATCCTCAACAAGGCCATACATAAGTCTTTCACAAAACACCATCATTGGCCATAATCATATATAACATGAAAAAGCATAACACAACAGATTAGAGAAACTGGAATGACACTCTCACTGATGGCTGCATAAAAAGAGCTGTGCACAAACAACGCCCCAAAATATTATAATGAGCCATCGCCCCTACTTATCACATAATCAGGAAATAACCCTTTTTTGAAATGTGAATAACCATTAAAGGGCTCAAAGGGTTCTTTGGGTCAGTATGGTTCCACATAGAACCACCACCCTTCCCAAAGAACCCTTGAGGAACCCACATGTTTTAGTGTGTAGAGGTTGATCTGATATAGGCATATACACATATAGATATATTTGATTTCTAAAATGTTTATTTGTCTAATTTGGAACGTCTTACTTTAGGAAATATTTTAAAGGTACAAAGGTAGGCTACTAGCATTTTGGAGCGCACACGCTCATGCATGTCTCACTCCACCACAATAGATGGCGGCATTGGCATTGAGTTGCGTTAGAGTTCACTGCCGTAAAAAAAGTAGAAAAATTATAAGATTCGTGTCACATCCTGTTTCTCCTCAGCTGGAGGAAATAACAAAACAACGAGACTTTTCATTGTTCTCATCTTTGAAATACGCTACGGATATATCGGTATGATGTGAAACACTAATAAATTCAATCTGTATTAGCCAACCTATTCGACAGGAAACTGTTAGATTGCGATCAGATATTATCTTCGTTCTGTTAGCGTGTTAGCTAGCCAGCAAGCTAGTCATTGCTTTCTAACGGACGATTTTTCCAATCTAATGTAGCCAACAATCTAGAACGCTAGCTAGCTATAACATAGCCGCAGTTCAACCAAAGTTGAGAAGATGGCTAGGATTTCACTTAATTACATTCTGATGTGCGGGCAAGTTCTCTTGCTATTGTCAGTGTTGCTTTTGCAATGTTTGGAAGGAATATACTCCCAGAATTCATCAGACTCACCCGGACAGAGGGCAACAACAGCTGCATTCAGTTCCAGTGAGCAGCCGCAAGATAACGTGACGACGTATCACATCATACCAGTTGAACGCGTGAATTATACTGAACTGTATGAATACAGGCCTCCGTCACCAGTTGTCCTCTGTAGCTATCTGTAAGTATTTTATTTGTGTTTCAATAACAACAGTGCAACATCAATTTGCTTTCAGAGACTGCCCTCTCAAAATTGATGTGTGTCACCCTCTTGCTTTTATTTTTCGGAGGTGTTTAGGGCACTTTTTACCCTGCCTGTTTTCTAAACGCCCATATACAGTTCTTCACGTGCTACACAAAATACACAGAATAAATACGTAATTTCACCTTTTTCTGTGCATGTGAAGACCAGATGAGTTCATCCACTGTCAAGATCCAGTGGACCATGCACAGAACTCCACTGCCATTCTGGAGATGGGACACGGTTGTTGGAAGGTATGTCAAACCGTAGTGGATAGGCCCCCCACCCCGCTCTGTGGCCTTACATTATGATCATTTGATAACTAGTCATATAAAGATAGATTACGGGCGTAGTTGAACATTCAGGTCAGATTCTTGCTATTTCATGTGTAGACTTTATTGTGTCATCTCATCTGTCGTTTTTCTAAATCACCACCTTTATTTAGTTTGGGGGGCAGGTACACAAAGACGTGAATCACACACCAGTCATCTGCACGGCACTGGATGACATTGAATGTGCTGGACCAAGGGAGTTCCTGAGAGGGAATGAGCCCTGCATCAAGTAAGGGAGAATCTAGCTACTGTACTTGACTCTGCAGTTTCTGACAAACTCATGCATCATTGATTGTTGTTATATGACAATAGTCAATCCCAGTTTACGGTACGGATATACACCATGCCTGACTTCACTAGCATTCAACAGGTTTGAAATACCTGCTTGGAGGTCAATACTATATACACTGCTCAAAAAAATAAAGGGAACACTTAAACAACACAATGTAACTCCAAGTCAATCACACTTCTGTGAAATCAAACTGTCCACTTAGGAAGCAACACTGATTGACAATAAATTTCACATGCCGTTGTGCAAATGGAATAGACAAAAGGTGGAAATTATAGGCAATTAGCAAGACACCCCCAATAAAGGAGTGGTTCTGCAGGTGGTGACCACAGACCACTTCTCAGTTCCTATGCTTCCTGGCTGATGTTTTGGTCACTTTTGAATGCTGCCGGTGCTTTCACTCTAGTGGTAGCATGAGACGGAGTCTACAACCCACACAAGTGGCTCAGGTAGTGCAGCTCATCCAGGATGGCACATCAATGCGAGCTGTGGCAAGAAGGTTTGCTGTGTCTGTCAGCGTAGTGTCCAGAGCATGGAGGCGCTACCAGGAGACAGGCCAGTACATCAGGAGACGTGGAGGAGGCCGTAGGAGGGCAACAACCCAGCAGCAGGACCGCTACCTCCGCCTTTGTGCAAGGAGGAGCAGGTGGAACACTGCCAGAGCCCTGCAAAATGACCTCCAGCAGGCCACAAATGTGCATGTGTCTGCTCAAACGGTCAGAAACAGACTCCATGAGGGTGGTGTGAGGGCCGACGTCCACAGGTGGGGGTTGTGCTTACAGCCCAACACCATGCAGGACGTTTGGCATTTGCCAGAGAACACCAAGATTGGTAAATTCGCCACTGGCGCCCTGTGCTCTTCACAGATGAAAGCAGGTTCACACTGAGCACATGAGCACATGTGACAGACGTGACAGAGTCTGGAGACGCCGTGGAGAACGTTCTGCTGCCTGCAACATCCTCCAGCATGACCGGTTTGGCGGTGGGTCAGTCATGGTGTGTGGTGGCATTTCTTTGGGGGGCCGCACAGCCCTCCATGTGCTCGCCAGAGGTAGCCTGACTGCCATTAGGTACCGAGGTGAGATCCTCAGACCCCTTGTGAGACCATATGCTGGGTTCCTCCTAATGCAAGACAATGCTAGACCTCATGTGGCTGGAGTGTGTCAGCAGTTCCTGCAAGAGGAAGGCATTGATGCTATGGACTGGCCCGCCCGTTCCCCAGACCTGAATCCAATTGAGCACATCTGGGACATCATGTCTCGCTCCATCCACCAACGCCACGTTGCACCACAGACTGTCCAGGAGTTGGCGGATGCTTTAGTCCAGGTCTGGGAGGAGATCCCTCAGGAGACCATCCGCCACCTCATCAGGAGCATGCCCAGGCGTTGTAGGGAGGTCATACAGGCACGTGGAGGCCACACACACTACTGAGCCTCATTTTGACTTGTTTTAAGGACATTACATCAAAGTTGGATCAGCCTGTAGTGTGGTTTTCCACTGTAATTTTGAGTGTGACTCCAAATCCAGACCTCCAAGGGTTGATAAATTTGATTTCCATTGATCATTTTTGTGTTATTTTGTTGTCAGCACATTCAACTATGTAAAGAAAAAAGTATTTAATAAGAATATTTCATTCATTCAGATCTAGGATGTGTTATTTTAGTGTTCCCTTTATTTTTTTGAGCAGTGTATATACTTACCTGTCCTGGACTTGGAAATTGTTTTGGAAGCTAACATGGATTTACCACTAGAGAGCAGTATTTACAAACCAATAGGACACATTCCTTTACATCATGTTACACTTTTAATGGCCCATGGCTGGATGGGATACCGCTTATGTCAAATTGACAGTTGTTTTTTGTCGGGCATTTTAGCTAACCCTAACCCCTTTCCTAACCTTTTTAAATTATCATAACCCACTATATTAATTATCCTTACCTGCTGTGTACATTTTCTTAACCTGATACGTAAAGTCAATTTTGGTCAATTCTGACATAAGCTGTGTCCCATCTGATCAGAATAATTTTAATTGGCTCCTAATTGTCTAATTGTCTTTTCTTCCGGTTATTGACACCTCTCCTCTCTGCCTTGTTGTAATTTCAGATACACTGGCCACTATTTCATCACCACCCTGCTGTACTCATTCTTCCTGGGTTGCTTTGGAGTGGACAGGTTCTGCCTGGGGCATACAGGCACAGCCGTGGGCAAGCTGCTGACCCTAGGAGGCCTTGGCATCTGGTGGTTCGTGGACCTCATCCTCCTCATCACCGGAGGCCTCATGCCCAGTGACAACAGCAACTGGTGTACCTTCTACTGAGACCAGAGAGCATGGGTTGAAGACCTTTCAAAGGCATACTTCGAGATTTTGGCAGAGAGGCCCTTTATCCACTTCCTCAGTCAGATTAACTCGAGGATACCATTTTTATGACTCTGTGTCCAGTATGAAGAAAGTCAGAGGTAGTTCTGCGAGCCAATGCTAACTAGCATTAGCGCAATGACCTGAATTCTATGGTTATCTACTAGCATGTTAGCATTGGCTCGCGAAACTACCTCTGACTTCCTTCATACTGAACACAGACATAACAATGGTATCCACAAGTATATCTGACTCTGCGGAAGTAGATAAAGGGCCTTATTGCGAAATCCCAAAGTATCCCTTTAAGGTGGGTTTGCGTTGCGGAGATGCGGGACGACTAAGTATCATCGCTTATATGTGAATTACAGGTCAGAGCAGTCTGACCACGTGTCGGAGGCCTTTATCTCCGATTCTCCTAGAGAATCATGTCACCTGATGGGGTATCACTTTATGCTTGCGCACGCCATAGATGGCAATTATTCGCTTGTCTGCTGTTTCCGCAATTTCAATCCAGCTTTAGTCTTTCATCAGTCTTTCGTCTCATCATGGCATAACAAGAGGAGTATTTGTGAAAGATGTGTGATGTGGACCAGGGGCGTGGTTGGCGTGTGGCTGGTGTAGGTTTTATTTTGTTGTAAAGGTTAGAGCACTGAACTGTTGAAGCAAAGGAAATGGGTTGTTGCTATGTTATCTATATGAAAGCTTAAATCTAGGCTATAAGTTTCATTATGCGATTTATACGTGCACAAACTGCACAACGTCTGAGATATTACCATGTCTGACCATCTGATGAGGAGTCTAAAAACATTTGTGTTCAATCCAATCACTGAAGCTTTGTAATGGCGTATAAATCAACCATTTGAGCTATTCAGTATTTGTCACATACGTTTAAGACTTTTCCAAGTCTCATCAAACCATTGTTGTGTTATAGGATTGAATTCCACTCTTGATTCCTAATAATTTACCCCACTTAACTAAAGCCCAAATTTCACATTTGACATTATATGTACATAGTACCTGTATACATATTGTTATTTTGGCCTCACCTTTTAGCTTTTGTACCCGTACTGGTTGCAGGGTTATAGAGATTACATCTCACCTACAGATACTGCTCACATAGCTTACTCCAAATGTAGTTCTGATTTAGTGTTCCAAATGAAAACAATTAGATTAAAATACATTTAGACGGAGTAATGCTGTATGTACCCTCAATTCTGTGATTGTTTTTTATTAGTTTGTTATGCATTGAAATGTTTAACTTTATTTTTCCTATGTCCTTTCAATATCAATGTCTTCTGTAAATATGGTCAAAGTCTACCAGTTAATTTTATGGTATGTGTCTTGCAAAACTATGTAAAATGACAGGTTGAGAAAAACGGAAGAAGGAACGCAAACTGTCTGTGTGCTATCCCTGCACAAGTATTTGTGGTTCAATAAAATGTTTGGTTAAATGTATTTCTGGTTCCTTTTTTCTGTGCATGCTTCCATGTTTTTCAGATCGATTGTGTTTTTTCTGTACACTTGATGACAAGATAGTGCTACTATTAAAAATTCCAGTACACAGAAGAAAATAAAAAAGGTTTCAAAGCCAAACACTATAAAGATTTTAGTTTAAGTGCCCACAAATGTCATTCACCACTTCGAGGTAAGGATGTTATTGTACATTAATAAAAACACAATTGGTACTTGCCTCTAACTGCCTATACAAACTGTAGAGCTGAATATCTTCTCTAAACACATTGAATTCAATAGTTTTGGTAGAAAAATAGGCGCAGCACAGTTTAATTTTTATTTATTTTTTACTTGCATACTTGCATTGATTTTTAGACTAAGCTGTACATGCTGTGCCATTTTCAAGAGAAAGAGCGACAAAGAGAGAAAGAGTGAGAGAAGTCGGTGGCTTCAAATCCAACAGATCATAATTAAATCAGCACCATTCTCTACTTTTGTAGCGTTAGCCAGGCTAGCTTATTATTGGACCACTGGAACAAAATCTATTAGCCTTTGTTTGAGAGGGCTGCTGCATGCAGGTTTGTGTTCCATAGCTGTGGGGGCTACTTAAGGTTATGACCAACAACAACACAGCACACAGCCATTGAGACAGATGTAAGCTCCTGGCTGGCCTTACTGCATGGTGTAAGAGAGGATGCGTCCCAAATGGCACCCTATTCCCTATATAGTGGCAGGTTAACATTTATTGTGAGCAATTTCTGCTAGAAAGGACAGCTGCAAAGTCAACATTGGCTTTATTGTAACAATTCATTAATTCTTTCTTAGCTTTTTGGTCTTAATTTAAGGTTAGGCATTAGGGTTAGCATTGTGGTTAAGGTTAGAGTCAAGGTTAGGTTTAAAATTAGATTTTATGCCTTTGTAGCAGTGCCAGCTAGTGACCACTCTGCAGAGCTGCCTCCAGGACAAAAAACGCGAACCTGCGCCATTTTGGGTGAAGCCAGGAAGAGGAAGTAATCAGAAACCTGCTTGTGGGTGGCTGCTGGCTGGAGTGTAGAAGAGGTCTGGACCAGAGTTTAGAAAAACAGCCTTGATATTTTCCTTTAAAAAAATCCTGATGCCTCCAAACCCCTTTGTGCACAGCACAGCTGATAATTCATTTGACCAAGACTCAATGGGTCTACAGACAAGTATCCAACTGCGCAGCAGATATCATACAGATTTGTTTCAGGTTTAGTCTAAAACCTTTTAATAGTGAGTATTGCTACTGTATTCTTATTATGCTAATACTTACTATTTACCCCATTTAAATTGCTTTGTTAATCTGAATTTCATAACTTTACAATTTCAAAAAGTGCAATGTAACCGGTAACTGTCAGATTCAGGTCAGTAGGCCACTCAAATTGACTATTTATTAACATAATACACAAAACTATTATCATCTGTGAATAACATAGTTATGATGATATAATCCTTTAATTAGGCCTACTAGGGATATGGGTCTTCGCACTATATGCCAATAATGAGAAATTGTCTAAACTTGACTCAGCTTGTGTACTAAATAGCACCCTATTCCCTAATAGTCCACTACTTTGACCAGGGCCCATTGGGTTCTGTTCAAAGTAGTGCACTATATTGTGGAATATGGTGCCAATTGCGACTCACCCCTGGAAAGGTGATACCTTCTGACCAAAAGCAGGTGTTTACTCACAGAGCTGAGAGTTAAAGCATCCACTCAATACATTTTTTATAGAATACCAAATTATTGTGTAGAAATGTGCCAAATCATCAGAAATCTGAATGAGAAAAGCTATCACTAAATGCACATTAGGTGGTATATTAGTGAAATAGGTAGTGAAGAATTAAGTCATACAAACCCTTGATTTTTCTGTCGTATGAATCGGTAAGGAACTGGTGTACTCTGTCTGCAGGAATTGCAAAGGATATTCCTGCTCTGACCTTCAGAGTATTTATGCCGATGACATCCCCATCCTTGAAACACAAGTACAAATTGAAAATAACAAAGTTTGAATATAAACAGAACTGTAGCATTAAAATATTACATTTTAATTGAAAAGTTACTTTGAAAATGGCAAACATTTTCTGTTGTTCTGTTCTGTCATTTCCTGCTGTTCCAATAATTTGATGTTTTCATGTGTGACGCTAAGCATAGTAATTCTTATTGAGTGAATAAACCGAATGGGACATTTGTATCCTTTGGTGAATTTGAAAGGAAAGCAGTATTTTTACAACATAAAGCTTGAGCCCACTGCCTTGATATGTAAGTATTTGTGAACAATTGTGTTTGATATAAATGCACTGCACCATTGCAATGTTGTGTATTAGTCTTCTTTTTATATTCCACAAGGACTGGAAACATAATAATAAAGGGGGCAAAAAAGCCCTTAAGCTTCGTCAAGGGCGACTGTGGGAGTATTTTTCTGCTTTGAGATCAATAGTCAAACATAAGTCTGCAAAAATCTAAGAATAATTTCCGTGGCAGATTTTAAAACAACAGAGATGTCGCAGCAAAACATAGAATAATGACCTTGAGCATAAAGCCCTATATAGAAAACATAGAATAATGACCTTGAGCATAAAGCCCTATATAGAAAACATAGAATAATGACCTTGAGCATAAAGCCCTATATAGAAAACATAGAATAATGACCTTGAGCATAAAGCCCTATATAGAAAACATAGAATAATGACCTTGAGCATAAAGCCCTATATAGAAAACATAGAATAATGACCTTGAGCATAAAGCCCTATATAGAAAACATAGAATAATGACCTTGAGCATAAAGCCCTATATAGAAAACATAGAATAATGACCTTGAGCATAAAGCCCTATATAGAAAACATAGAATAATGACCTTGAGCATAAAGCCCTATATAGAAAACATAGAATAATGACCTTGAGCATAAAGCCCTATATAGAAAACATAGAATAATGACCTTGAGCATAAAGCCCTATATAGAAAACATAGAATAATGACCTTGAGCATAAAGCCCTATATAGAAAACATAGAATAATGACCTTGAGCATAAAGCCCTATATAGAAAACATAGAATAATGACCTTGAGCATAAAGCCCTATATAGAAAACATAGAATAATGACCTTGAGCATAAAGCCCTATATAGAAAACATAGAATAATGACCTTGAGCATAAAGCCCTATATAGAAAACATAGAATAATGACCTTGAGCATAAAGCCCTATATAGAAAACATAGAATAATGACCTTGAGCATAAAGCCCTATATAGAAAACATAGAATAATGACCTTGAGCATAAAGCCCTATATAGAAAACATAGAATAATGACCTTGAGCATAAAGCCCTATATAGAAAACATAGAATAATGACCTTGAGCATAAAGCCCTATATAGAAAACAGAATTATGACTTTGCAAATCTCTTTCCTAAATGAAAACATAAAAATACACAGCATATGTTGATTACATATTACATACCTCTCAAATACAATCTAAAGCAGTAAGTCCCCCAACAAGTGGTCACCCTGAGTTGCCATAGTGTAAAAGAACAGAGCAGTAAACAAAAGTTAATGGCCATTGTATTGCACTGCAATGTTTAATTCAAAACAGAGACAAGAAGAGACAATGGAGACATACACTCTTAGAAAAAAAGATTCCAAAAGGGCTCTTTGCCTGTCCCCATAGGAGCACCCTTTTAGGGGGCACCCTTTTTCTACCAGGAACCAAAAGGGTTCTTCAAAGGGTTCTCCTATGGGGACAGCCGAAGAACCCTTTTAGGTTCAGTATGTATAGTATGTACAGTATGTAATGATATGTAAAGAGATGCACATGCGGTAATATAATGCTCCAAATACTGCTGCTTGGCTGCCATATTTCACATGTGCATCCTAAATCCAAGTCACTTGGCTCTGTCATATCCTCACATGGTCTCTCCTATCATTGCTATGCAGACGACACACAATTAATCTTCTCCTTTCCCCCCTCTGATAACCAGGTGGCGAATCGCATCTCTGCATGTCTGGCAGACATATCAGTGTGGATGACGGATCACCACCTCAAGCTGAACCTCGGCAAGACGGAGCTGCTCTTCCTCCCGGGGAAGGACTGCCCGTTCCATGATCTCGCCATCACGGTTGACAACTCCATTGTGTCCTCCTCCCAGAGTGCTAAGAACCTTGGCGTGATCCTGGACAACACCCTGTCGTTCTCAACTCACATCAAGGCGGTGACCCGTTCCTGTAGGTTCATGCTCTACAACATTCGCAGAATACGACCCTGCCTCACACAGGAAGCGGCGCAGGTCCTAATCCAGGCACTTGTCATCTCCCGTCTGGATTACTGCAACTCGCTGTTGGCTGGGCTCCCTGCCTGTGCTATTAAACCCCTACAACTCATCCAGAACGCCGCAGCCCGTCTGGTGTTCAACCTTCCCAAGTTCTCTCACGTCACCCCGCTCCTCCGCTCTCTCCACTGGCTTCCAGTTGAAGCTCGCATCCGCTACAAGACCATGGTGCTTGCCTACGGAGCTGTGAGGGGAACGGCACCTCCGTACCTCCAGGCTCTGATCAGGCCCTACACCCAAACAAGGGCACTGCGTTCATCCACCTCTGGCCTGCTCGCCTCCCTACCTCTGAGGAAGTACAGTTCCCGCTCAGCCCAGTCAAAACTGTTCGCTGCTCTGGCACCCCAATGGTGGAACAAACTCCCTCACGACGCCAGGTCAGCGGAGTCAATCACCACCTTCCGGAGAAGGAGCTGAAACCCCACCTCTTTAAGGAATACCTAGGATAGGATAAAGTAATCCTTCTAACCCCCCCCTCCCCCTTAAAAGAGTTAGATGCACTATTGTAAAGTGGTTGTTCCACTGGATATCATAAGGTGAATGCACCAATTTGTAAGTCGCTCTGGATAAGAGCGTCTGCTAAATGACTTAAATGTAACTGTAAATGTAAATTGCACCCTATTTCCTATATAATGCACTAGTTTTGAACAAGGCTCTGGTCAAAAGTAGTGCACTATTCATGGAATAGGGTGCCATTTGAGTTGCAAGCCTACGACCTACATTGATGATGACGTCCGTCTGGATGTACTCCATGTGAGTCTTTGAGTACCAGTTCCAGGCCGTTCCAATGGGCCCTGCTGATTCATGTCATGACAGTGTTCTGCAGGGAGAATAACGGTTAACCAAAGCTTCAATTTCAACTTATATCCAGTGCTGGCCTTTTTCATGTTTTTGTGATCTATTTGTGGTTCCAATCATTCTTTCATTTGTTCACGCAAGAGGATAAGATTTGAGCATGTTCTCTCCCTTTACCTGCAGGGAGAAGGGACTGTCCACCGCCACCACAATCTCCCTCAGCCACAGGTCAGGCGAGTGGCCCAGCAGGACTGGCAGTGTACTCTACAGAACAAGATAAACATAGAGATCATATAACTTCTAGAATTCATGTTTTTACTGACCAAGATGGCTGAGTTTTTCCTCATGCTAGGATATACATTCTAGTGTTATTTTTAATTCTGTGAAGATTCACACAATGGGAAAGGCTTTTAGACCGCTCTGTTAATACATTGGCCCTTTAACAGAAGACAGTCCCTTCAGCACTGCATCATCAGTAAGGCCAACAAGGCACTCTCAATTTAACCTTCACACCCAGACTAATCCGGTCTCTGCCTACCTTCTCTTGTCATGGGTTGAAGTATTTTTATTGCTGGAATCTGACACGTAGTGTTTATTGCCATTGCCAGCCCTTCTAGGGAGTAAAGCCTTGTTCCATCACAGCCTCACTTTGAAGGCAACTTTTAGGCTCTGCTACTCCCTATAAAGGCTTAACGTCTACCATCACACATCCATCCTATCTAATCCTCTGCGTTTGTATTCCACACAAAAGTTTATAGTCTTCTATAGTATAGTGTGCAGAGTGATGGGCTGAATCAAAATGGTTGTCTTCCCTGCGTGTTTTGGCCCTGGCCTGGAGTGGGTTTTAGTTGACTGTGTTTTGGCCAGGGATCCCATAATGCCACACAGAGGAGCTGTTTACACAAGCGGCTGTCATCGCGGTGACAAATGTTTTAGTTACAGCAACATTTGCGAATACTGGAAGAAGAAAAAAGGCTGAAGCTTTGAATTTATAAGACCAGAACCAATAGCCCCTACAGGAAAACCTGACAACAAATTGATCATGTCAAGGAGTGGAATCTGATTTTAGTCAGGCGAAAGGCCCTCGCTCGCTGACTTTCCCCCTGTAGAACATCTGCCAGACTGTTTCTGTAGGATTAATTAACTCTCTGCCTTTTCAATGCTAGTCACTGATTTCAAGCCAGCAGGCCAATGGAAAATACCAAGCAGAATTTAGCATGAGGACCTGTGGGATGAGAGAGAGGGCCGTTGGAACAGCCTCGTTTTAGGAATGAGGAGGAGGAGAGAGAGGACTCACATTCGACTCAATTTTGATTCCATTTCCTTGACGGAGGCATCTTATTGAACACAGCTCTTCAGCTCCACTTTGATTCTCTGCTTGTAGGAGAGGACATGGGCTTTGGTGACTATCCAGCAATTCTCTGACACGATGAACTCTGAACCACTTGACACAGGGACCTCCTGGTATGAAAATGGGAACCTGAGTGATAAAGACACCAATCATGTTGCTGTCTAAAGTTACAACAACCATGTGTCATCATATGTTGCTCTCATGATACCAAAACACAGAGGAATCAGTTCCAACGAAGGCTTTAAAGGGTTTAAGAAAGAAAAAATCCATTATTGACCGTAACTGTGTTAGAGGAGTCACTTCAATATGTTGCTGCCGAACGCATTGAAGATTACATTAATGACAGAAAGTGTAAAGGACTCCAATACCAAGCTGCTTGTACCTTTTGAAAAGCTTTAGGTGTACAACAGCTGGGGCTATCTTATCCACCCCATCAGCAATGAAGCTGAATTTGTTCAGGGCACCTGAGGGGGAAAAATACAGAAAGACAGAAAGAAAGATTTATTCATGTGAAACAGAATTCCGGCGTAGACATTCACCTTGGAGGTAGAAATGACATACATTTCATACATGAGTATGTTAAAGCTGTAAACATTTCATATTTATTGGGATAATATTACTATATGGCATTTTTAAAATACAAAAACGCATAAAATCTGTCGGACTTTTTCAAGTTATAAAGTAGTGGCCGGGCAGGGCAAAGTGGTAGGCTGAAGCCCTCTGAGCCTGACATATGGGTATGCACATTTTGAGATAAAGTTTTTATTACAGCTTCTTAAACGCTTACATCTTTGGCAAAACAAATGGCGTGTTCACCACAAAAGTGCATAGTGTAAACTTACATGCCAGGGTAAGTCACTATTCTTCTACCTGTTTGCTGGCATGGCTTGTCAGGTTGGTTATCAGGCTCCAAATCAGCATGCTTGGCTGGCGGCAGACCACATGTGGAGCTACCTCTATAGGCCACCTTGCTCTCCTCTTCTACTTAAAGGTTCATTATGACTCTCTGTTACATCAGGGGAATTGTAAATCCTTGCCACCCATAGCTATTCCCCTGCAGTATCTTCTCCTCCTGTTATAGGGCATGTGTTCTCACATGAAGGCTACAACACGCTGCTCTCACACGCACATTCACATGTAGGCTACTTTTCCTAAAGCTTCTGTGCACTACACGGTTTTCTTTAATACATTCAGACACATGATTTTGAGATTGATATTTACATTGCAGAACAATGTGGAAATGCTAATTTGGACAGGTAACGTTACTCCTTTTGACATAGAACTGGATTGGCAGGACATCAAAAAAAATTCACACCACAAAACAACATCATCAAAGTTAATACTATACACTCTCTAATCTCTATGCCATTTTACTACCAGACCAAAATGTTGAACACTTTCTCCATAATATGACTATCAAAAGTTGGAGAACCTGTCCCTTCCACTGGTGCTGTCAGAGACCTGGGCCCGTTGGGAGCCTGAGGTTGCGTCCAAAATGGTGCCCTATTCCCTTAGCAAAGCGCATGTCCTCCTGCCTGAGGATCTATCTATTTCAGCCATCTATTTTCCACTTATAGAGGGGGCTGGTGGGAGGAGCTATAAGAGGACAGGCTCATTGTAATGGCTGGAATGGTATTAATGGAACGGTATCCAACATATGTAAACCACATGTTTTACACCGTTCTATTTATTCCATTCCAGCCATTACAATGAGCCTGTCCTCTTATAGCTCCTCCCACCAGCCTCCACTGACCACTTGTCACTTAAATCTCGTTGGATTGATTGCTTTCATTTTACTCCTGCTACTCTTTCATACTCTTGTTTTTGCCTGTTGTTTTTCCCCGTTAACGTTCAATGACCCGTCAAACACACCTCGGTAATGGCTGAAGTGGGCTCAGTGGAATACATTGTCTTTCCGTTGCATCTATAAGAACACTTAAGCTTTGTCTGAGATTAAACACATCCTCTCGACGCTTACATCACAAGAAAGAGATGAAAGATAATTTTATTTAAGTGTTCATTTTTTGTGGAATTGAAAAAGTAATAATTTTATAGAGTGAATTCGGACTAACATCTATCCAACATATTAGCCTAACACACAATACATTTCTGAAATCCTCAAAATGTTACCTTATCACACATAAAAACAAATGTTGATATCGTATTCACAGGAGACATGACACACCCATTTGTGTACAATGAGTCAAACATATATTTTCTGTTTACATTTGGAACAGCAGGTTAAAAAAACTGGCACACCATTATTATAGTCCTCATGGTAGCCCACTGACAATTCATTTAGGTTTTGTGTGACTAGGAAACATAGGAGGATTTCAGAAATGTTATCATGTGTTGGGCTAATATGTTGCATAGATGTCTGAAGAAGTTACAGAGACGGAAATGCAAAAGGTGTCCCATGTTTTCTGAATTCACTCAAACAGTACTAATAACAGTACTACAAGAAAACAACTAACAGGATATAGTACAACAAGAACCAGAGCCCTGCCTAACCTAACTACAGGGGGTCCCCAATATAAACTGGATCTCTATCCTCTGTTGGAAAAGCCTATAAGACTGTTCCACTTTAGTTACTCCATGCTGTCCTACTTTAGCTAGCTATGGTTGGTAAAGCAGGACACCTAAAAACTGACTGGATTACAAAATGTAAACATAAAATTGGCAACTTTTTTATAACAGTTTTATAACCTTAACATTAAAAAACAGAAAATAAACTATGTCACTGATCTTACCTTGTGCTTCGCAGGGTCACACCAATGAAGTGATTTGATTTTGATCATGTTGGTTCTCTACAAGGGGGTTAGTAACAATAGTTTTGGTTTTCTCTTGTCACACCAAGAAATAAACGTGTCAGGATTACATTGTCCCCCAAAACATTAAATATAATTTAAAAAAAAATTAAAACAGATGACATTGTCCCAGTTGATATGATGTCCCACCAGGGGTGAAAGTAGATTTAATTTCTTACCAGTCCGCGAGCGTCTAAGACACTCATCTCTGCCTTGACAAAATGTAAGTGTTCTCCTCAAACCACAACGCAATTTGGACCGTATACCACCCGGTTTCCAGTCAATTCACAAATAGTTTTCTGGCTGACATGCAGTAATGTTTCATAATGGTGTAGTAGCCTACAGTTTTTTTGGGCATGTTGTAATAATTGTGATAGACTCACGTTTTACTGGTCCGGCGTACCCCCACTATTTATTTTACCGGGACGCCTTACCGTCTTACTTTCACCCCTGTGTCCTACTCTTTCCGAATTCACCCAACAGTTGAAATGTTTACAAATTAGACGCTCTGATTTGAAAGCAACTTCTGAAAATGAACACTGATTATAGTGATATTATGTATGATCTCGCAAACAATGTAAAATATGTATAGATATGTGTAATCTAGAGCGAAACTTTTAGATTTTTAATCCGAGGGTATCCTGCTATTGCCACACTTGTTGAATTATGCAGCAGAACATGACACCAACATTAATTAATGAGGCAGTCTAGACAGCACAGGTGAGTTAGGCCTAGACAGAGCAAGTTTTTGGTGGTTACAGCCCTGTCTCACCCCTAAATTATTCATATATGCAAATACATACATACTGTCTCCCTAGGGTCCACTGCCAAACCCTGATAGATGGCCAGAGCTTGGAATGCCTTGTAAAATACGAAAATGCTGGGTCCACTGCACACATCACAAACAGAGCATTTCAGATGACATGCTCTTTGAATGGATTCCTCTAGATATTATTTGGAAAAGGTTCTCAGCTAGTTTATTTGCCCATTTTGAAATATAATTATATTCAAAGTTGTTATTTAACTTTAGTGAATGTGCCATCCATTACTGTGATGTTAGGCCATATTAAAAAGTTATACTCCTGTTTGTTAGGCTAATACTAAACTATAACCTCTGTAACAACCCACAGAGATATAAGCATAACAAAAACAGCTTTTGTACAGTGAGCACAAAACAGCACAAAAACAGTCAATAGATTCAGTGTGGCTACTTTTGTATGCTGGTGCTATTACTTAGAAATGCTCAGGAAAGGTGATTAAATAATGTGTTAACACCTTCCTTGCCTGTAGTGTACATATGAGGCTGTGTGGACTGTATCAAGCATCTTAGAGTAGGTGTGTTGATCTAGGATCAGGTCCCCCCTGTCCATTCTTATTCATTGTGATGTAAAAGGAACATCTGATCCTAGACCAGCATTCATACTCTAAGACACTATGAATTCAGGCTCTGTTTTTTTAACTGAATAAAGTGTTGAATGTTGCTGCAAAGGTACACAGCTCTGTTTTGTATGCAACTCTGGCTCCCATGTGGAGGAATCCTGTCATGCAGTGAAGTCTTTATCTTAACCCCTCCACAGAAAAGTACAATAATGCAACCATCTGCAATAGGATTGTGAGTTTACTCAACAACATTTTCACACACAAACCTTTTTGTTTTACAGTGTATAGGCTGCTTCTCATTTTGGTGATTACTCAGTCCAATCACCTCATTGTTGTCCCAGTCCGTTAAACATGATCTGATACCTTCCAAAGCGTACAGTAATTGGAAGCCATGTGGTTTGCACACCTGCTTTTCTCAGAAGCCATGTGGTTTGCACACCTGCTTTTCTCAGAAACCAGGAGGGGATCTAATGCATGATGCATTTCTTTATTTCTCCATCCACATTCCACTGTGGCTATAGCAACAATAAGTAACCACTTGTTATTAGTAACAGGCCTAGATTGTGTTGCAATGGAGACATTTCCATATAGGCTTTCTTTCTTTCATATAGGCATAACAACAGTTTTGTTGAAAATAATGAAACCATCACAATGTTTACCACTTTTGTTACTTGGCTATTACAGAATGGAACAGCAAACTTTCATTGGTTATCCTCTCAGATCCATTAAGATATCAAAATCTTGATCGCTGGGAAAGTACTGATGCTCCAATCCATACCAGATCATTCACTTCTGCTCTCTTTGACTACTATGACTGTGTCCAATTCACCCCAAACAGTGCTAGTAAGTAATAGTGTTCACCCCAAAATGCCACCCTATTCCCTATCTAGTGCACTACTTTTGACCATGGACCATGTAGGCCTGTAACAATGACCAAATATCAATTTAATATGCTCTGGATGCATGCTAGATGAGGCAAGAAAGAAACAGGGATTGTCTGATCATATTGTAAAGAAGACGCTAATCTGCCCCTACACGCTTTGTATTTCCTTATCATACGCTATGTTAACACAATCAACCGTAATCAAATATAGTTAAGCCCTCCTTTATTCAATGAAATACAATTTTATTGGTGCCCACTTGGCACAGGACATCAGTTCAATGTCTACGTCGGTACAACAGAGCTGATTCAGCCCGTGTGTGCCCAGTGGGTGGGCTTGGTTGGCAGTTATGTAATGTTGTAAAGTTCTGCCAAGGGTCTGGCAGAGGTGTTTTTTCTCCATTGGAGAATAAAAACGGAATCAAGCTTTTCCTTACAAATTGGATCACAGAGCGAATGAAATGTGAAGTATTCCTCAGTAGACAGTAAGATAAGATGATGGCTTGACCTTAGAGAGAACCAGCAGCAGTTTAGCCTTCATACTTTAGTCTGAAATAGGCTAATTACAATCTCTGACAGACAGGGCATAGGCTACATGCAGCATGGCTTACACATTGCAGCAGAGCATAAATACCCATGTTGGGCCATCTTGACAGGCAATTAGGGCTGTAAAATCCAGTCATTCAACAAGATATTAAGCAGCGTAGCAACTAAATATCTGTATATAATTTGACATACTTCTTAGAGCCTGC
This sequence comes from Salvelinus namaycush, assembly GCF_016432855.1. Classification (NCBI taxonomy): domain Eukaryota; kingdom Metazoa; phylum Chordata; class Actinopteri; order Salmoniformes; family Salmonidae; genus Salvelinus; species Salvelinus namaycush. The sequence continues at coordinate 32,556,745 of NC_052324.1, read as the reverse complement.
AAGAGTCTTATTCAGGAATAATATTTTATTTTTCTCCCTCATCCTATCAGTGCAAGGTGCAAATCTGAAAAAGGAACACTATCTGTCTCATATAAACGCCCAAATGAGTTGTGCATGTGACCAATTTAGATAGCAGTACTTGTTTTGGTTGTTATGCCTATAACAAAATAACAAAACCATTCCAATAGCCTAATTATTCAAATTATTTGAAGTAGTTTATAAATGAAGTTGCGCTAAGCAGAAATCGCTCTGCCATTTCCTAGTTGCAAAAATTTTAATAGTTTGCCTAATTTCAGTTTATGTGACAAAATAAGATCGTATAGTGCAGAGAATCATTGTACCATCTAAACCGCTGTGAAATATATTTTATGTAAACAAAAATATTGTATTTTAAGCTGTTGGAAGCTGGTGTACAAAACCGAAAGTAGAAGATGCAAAAATGAAATTTAAGAACGGGAAGCATAGAAATAGCGCACATAGAACAGATCTACAGCTTCAATGAGAATGACAGATCTATAACTCACATTTCTATGTGAAGATGGTCAGGTCAACAAAAAGTTACATATTGCCACTGAAACACACATGAGAAAATACAGAAACACATAAACAAATGTCTTTAGGCTACTTTGTATGATTGACTGGAAAATAAGAAATGTAGCCCTGGGCTATGAAACATTTCTTCCTTTGGCCCTAACCCACCACTAGGCTACTTACCCGCATCACAGTGACCTTTCTGAATCAATATGACTGAGGGCTTTTTACTGAGTTCTGCTAGATTGTTTTTAGTTCTCAAGCAGCACATACTGGGGTAAGTCCTTCCATCACTCCCACACACAGGCTCTGCAAGGGTGCAAACACATGAACCGCGAACTCCCTCTGGATATTCGCATGTCATCCCTTCGTCACAAATGTCAATTCCACGCTCCACGCCCAAGGCTTCTCCAGACGCAGCTGTCCTTCAGGACATCGTAGTATTACCGCGACTCAGTTGCGGCAGGTCAACGGGAGGCATCACAGATCTCAGGATGCGAAGTATATATACATTTGCATATTGTGTTATATTTGTTAATAAAAAAACAATATGCAAAAACATATCATACAAAATAGTATACCAAATAACACATACAAACTTTATACACAGGGGTATATACATTTAAACAAAATCCAAAAGGCTTCACAGGCATTTAGGGTAGAGGTCGACCGATTATGATTTTTCAACGCTGATACCGATACCGATTATTGGAGGACCAAAAAAAGCAGACACCAATTAATCGGCAGATTTTTATATATATATTTGTTATAATGACAATTACAACCATATTGAATGAACAATGAACACTTTTATTTTAACTTAATATAATACATAAATTAAATCTATTTAGGCTCAAATAAATAATGAAACATGTTCAATTTGGTTTAAATAATGCAAAAACACAGTGTTAGAGAAGAAAGTAGAAGTGCAATATGTGCCATGTAAAAAAGCTAACGTTTAAGTTCCTTGCTCAGAACATGAGAACATATGAAAGCTGGTGGTTCAATATTCCCAGGTCTTCAATATTCCCAGTTAAGAAGTTTAAGGTTGTAGTTACTATAGGAATTATGACGCGTCAACTATTTTTCTCTATACCATTTGTATTTCATGTACCTTTAACTATTGGATGTTCTTATAGGCACTTTAGTATTGCCAACCTAATCTCGGGAGTTGATAGGCTTGAAGTCATAAACAGCACTGCGCTTCAAACATTGCTAAGAGTTGCTGGCAAATGCAGTAAAGTGCTGTTTGAATGAATGCTTACGAGCCTGCTGCTGCCTACCACCGCTCAGTCAGACTGCTCTATCAAATATCAAATAATAGACTTAATTATAATATAATAAACACAGAAATACAAGCCTTTGGTCATTAATATGGTCAAATCCGGAAAACTATCATTTCGAAAACAGAACACTTATTCTTTCAGTGGAATACAGAACTGTTCCGTATTTTATCGAACGGGTGGCAACCTTAAGTCTAAATATTGCTGTTACATTGCACAACCTTCAATGTTATGTCATAATTATGTAAAATTCTGGCAAATTAGTTCACAGTTCGCAACGAGCCAGGCGGCCCAAACTGTTGCATATACCCTGACTTTGCTTGCACTGAACGCAAGAGAAGTGACACAATTTCCCTTGTTAATATTGCCTGCTAACATGAATTTCTAAATATGCAGGTTTAAAAATATATACCTCTATGTATTGATTTTAACAAAAGCATTGATGTTTATGGTTAGGTACATTTGTGCAAAGATTGTGCTTTTTCGGCAATGCACTTTTGTTAAATCATCACCCGTTTGGCGAAGTTGAAGTAGGCTGTGATTCGATGATAAATTAACAGGCACCGCATTGATTATATGCAACGCAGGACAAGCTAGTTAACCTAGTAATATCATCAACCATGTGAAGTTAACTAGTGATTATGTGAAGATTGATTGTTTTTTATAAGATAAGTTTAATGCTAGCTAGCAACTTAACTTGTCTCCTTGCAGCCACAAGGTCCTTTTGACGCTGCACTCGCATAACAGGTGGTCAGCCTGCCACGCAGTTTCCTCGTGGATTGCAATGTAATTGGCCATAATCGGCGTCTAAAAAGGCAGATTACCGATTGTTATGAAAACTTGAAATCGGCCCTAATTAATCGGCCATTGCTTTATCGTTTTTCAGACTATGCAGGACACGGATATTGTCTCTTTCGAAGTAACCGCGCATTAAGTGCAGAGGCTAAGAGAATCCAAACTTTGTCATGGCCCAAAAAAGTTGATAGCCCCTGTACATTCGTAACAATTAATGAAAATGTTCAAGTAATTCTTCTGTTCTTGTTGCTTACGCCTGTCTATATCACCTACTTCCTGTCTTATCTAAATTGAACAATTGTGCCTTCTTTGGAAAGAACTCACTAGATACAGACGTCAATTCAACATCTATTCCACTTTGGTCCATGGAAACATTGTTGATTCAACCAGTGTGTGCCGTTGGGAAAATGTCAAGGTCCAGCTTCCAGTTGGTCTATTTTGCAATTTAAATGTCATTGTAATTATGTTTCCAGTGGCAGCCTGATGATGTTGAGCTCCCTCTGTGTTGTTCAGTCCTCTGGTCGGTCCCCCCAGGTAAGCTCCCTAGAATGCAGCTGCGTGAGTATATGTAGAGCATTTGGAGAAGAGATCCACAAGAAAGAACCCTCTTTCACCACAGCAGTCTTCTGTGTGAATGATCAACAACATTTATAGTACTGTAACTCACGTGATGACATATGACAACCTAGGCCAACTTTTTTGGGATTGAAGATTGATGATTTCAGTGGGTTTACTTAAACCTTTCTGCATGAGTTATTGACCAGCATATCAGTATTAGATTATGTTTGATTGATCAGGACAAGGTATGAGCTGCATGATATCTGGACTTAAAAAAGGCAAACAAATACAAAAGCTTAAATAAAGTAAATTAATAATGCCAGTAACTTTACGTTATATTTTTCCACATAAAGCTCTCACTTTACCACTAATAGCCATCTATCAAATGTCACCAACCAAACAACATCATCAATCCATCATACACATCCACATGCATATTCTAACATGAGCAAGGACTATGTATTTATCCTAGTCTGAGGTACCTGCAGTGTCATTCAGCACAGGGCTGGGTTTTATCTACTAGGCAGCTGAAGATGGGTGTGGGTAGTCTTCGTCCTGTGTATTGTAGGAGACCCTTTACTCTGCAATAAAAATACACAGTCCTGGGATTGATGAAAAGGAGCGAAACCCACCTGGTGTATTCTAAGCATGTAATCTTTCATGCCGTCCCTAGGAGGGGTGCGTCACTTGAGTGGGTTGAGTCACTGACGTGATCTTCCTGTCTGGGTTGGCGCCCCCCCTTGGGTTGTGCCGTGGCGAAGATCTTTGTGGGCTATACTTGGCCTTGTCTCAGGATGGTAAGTTGGTGGTTGAAGCTATCCCTCTAGTGGTGTGGGGGCTGTGCTTTGGCAAAGTGGGTGGGGTTATATCCTTCCTGTTTGGCCCTGTCCGGGGGTATCATCGAATGGGGCCACAGTGTCTCCTGACCCCTCCTGTCTCAGCCTCCAGTATTTATGCTGCAGTAGTTTATGTGTCGGGGGGCTAGGGTCAGTTTGTTATATCTGGAGTACTTCTCCTGTCTTATCCGGTGTCCTGTGTAAATTTAAGTATGCTCTCTCTAATTCTCTCTTTCTTTCTCTCTCTCGGAGGACCTGAGCCCTAGGACCATGCCTCAGGACTACCTGGCATGATGACTCCTTGCTGTCCCCAGTCCACCTGGCCGTGCTGCTGCTCCAGTTTCAACTGTTCTGCCTGCGGCTATGGAACCCTGACCTGTTCACCGGACGTGCTACCTGTCCCAGACCTGCTGTTTTCAACTCTCTAGAGACCGCAGGAGCGGTAGAGATACTCTTAATGATCGGCTATGAAAAGCCAACTGACATTTACTCCTGAGGTGCTGACTTGCTGCATCCTCGACAACTACTGTGATTATTATTATTTGACCATGCTGGTCATTTATGAACATTTGAACTTCTTGGCCATGTTCTGTTATAATCTCCACCCGGCACAGCCAGAAGAGGACTGGCCACCCCTCATAGCCTGGTTCCTTTCTAGGTTTCTTCCTGTGTTTTGGCCTTTCTAGGGAGTTTTTCCTAGCCACCGTGCTTCTACACCTGCATTGCTTGCTGTTTGGGGTTTTAGGCTGGGTTTCTGTACAGCACTTTGAGATATCAGCTGATGTAAGAAGGGCTATATAAATAAATTTGATTTGATTTGATAATCCTTGGAGCAGATGCATAATTAGGAGACAAAACAATGCTGTATAGAGAGATCAGCTCAGTCTATGATTTTTATAAATATAGCCTGTTTCAGTTGTCATTGACAAATGGACAACAAATATTACATTTTTTGTGTTATTATTTTTCACATTATTACATTTTAAAGAGGAAATGTATGATGGCGAAAGGAGTGCCTCTGCGCATCACACTCGAGCTCAAGTTCAAGCCCTGCTCTACCTTGCACGCTCTTGAGTAGCCTAAATTGTAATTGCAATATGCCTACTTGTGTAGGCCTGTAGCACGTGTCAAACTCATTCCACAGAGGGTTCGAGTGTCTGTGGGGCTTTGCTCCTCCCTTGTACTTGATTGATGAATTAAGGTCACTGATTGGTAAGGAACTCCCCACACCTGGTCGTCTAGGTCTTAATTGAAAGGTAAAACCAAAAACCAGCAGACACTAGGCCCTCCATGGAATGAGTTTGACACCCCTGGCCTATAGAATACAAGGTCCCATGTTGCTAAGTAGGTAACCTAGCTTACCCGTAGCCTGTTTCCTTAGACCAAATACTGATATCCTGATGCCTAGTCATCTTACCCCTATACATATTTACCTCCATCACTCGTGTCCCTGCACATTGTAAATATGGTATTGGAACTGATCCTGTATATACAGTAGTATGCTTACTTACTTATTGTGTTCTTTATATTTCTTCTTATTTCTCTTTTTTTTAATAGTATTACATTGTTATTGATTATTGCATTGTTGGGTTTTGAGTTTACAAGAAATGCATTTCACTGTATTTTTGCATGTGACTTTAAAACTTGAAACTTGATAAAGTTCAGTTTGATTAAATTCATCTTTCTATTTTTTTGTGTCTTTTGACGACATCGTCAGAGAAACGGGTGATGTGAGTCATCTGATGTGTTTGCTGTGCCTGACTTCATCATACTAATACAGATCTGCGATATGCTGGAAATCCTGCTGACCCAAATGGCACCGCAGGGAAACTGCCAGCTTGGTCCAGGATGTTAACCAGAGATATTACGCTTTTTCCATGTACATAAACCGCTGAAGACAGATTTAGGATTAAGACAAGTCAGAGCTGACCTGGATTCATGTCCCCCAAATACACACACCATGTATGCTACTGTACTTTTCTGCACCTACAACTAAATGTATATATTTTTATTTAAAATGTATACATGAATGTTGGATTATCTTGGTGATCTACAACATAACATTCTGTATAAAATGTGTGTGTGCACTGACAGATAATGTATAATTTTGACAGAGTGAAGCTTACTTTGCATAGAAACACATCACAGAATTTTTCGTCTTACAATTTGGCTTATAGATGAGCAGAGGTTGCGCTTGTATTTTCACATGGTAACCAATGGCCATATAGTTGTGTGTGTGTGTGTGTGTGTGTGTGTGTGTGTGTGTGTGTGTGTGTGTGTGTGTGTGTGTGTGTGTGTGTGTGTGTGTGTGTGTGTGTGTGTGTGATGTGAGGGCCCAGACAAAGGTGAATTTGGCTCCTATTACTGTCTACAGTGACTGTGCTGTGAGCAGGAGATAATTGGCTTAGTCATGGCACTGGCACGGTGGGTCATGTTCAAGGCTGAGTGCTCACATCGGGGACAGTTGAATTCAATTGTTTCAGTGTCAAAATACTGTACCGTGACCAAAAAAAAAAATCGCAATTTATACTTTCTGAAGGCACTGTACTGTAGCAGGGCTTGCTTTGTCAACAGATGAAGTCAAAACAGACAGTTACCACCAGCCAGTGATCTAGTCAAGTCACTAAACCTCAAGACCGAGTCGTGTCCAGTCCGAGTCCTTTATACTCGAGCCACGAGTCGAGTCACAAGTCCCTTGGTAGTGCTAAAAGCTGTGGTCCAACAATTGTTGAAGCTACATTTCGTTACATTCGTGTTGAACATTTGTAAAGCATGACTCAGGCACATACTCTACACAGACCGGTGGCCATAACCAATCAGAGCTGCAGTAGGCCTATAATAGACTATTGCCATATATGGATTTGTGCCATTCACTTTGAACTGGACTCAGTATGATTACAGTATGAGCGGTTGTGAGTAGATGGGCTTGTTTTGAGATCAAAGCAAGAGCTGCATCTAGCCAAGTGTGCAAATTTGTTCATATTCTTTGCTAGTTAGTGAGTTATTAGCCCAGTGTCAAGAATGGGGGAGTGATTGCTTCCTACAAGAGCACAAAACGTGTACATTTCTAGACATCTTTGAAGTAAAAATAGCTTTTTTTATCTTAAAGGGGAAGTGTTGTATTTTGAGACAAGCTTGAATAAGCTAAGTAGCCAATAGGTAGAGGGTAGCATAATTTGTCTGATTCTCTGTAATAATGGTATAGGAATGATAATGAATTTTGTTTTGTAATGTTGTTTCTTGCATCAAACAACACAACATCATTTTAAGTCACCTTGTCTGAAGGACAAGTGGACAAACAGGTTAATGTCAAGCCCTGCATGTTTTTTCTTTTTAAGTCTCATGGAATGTAAGCCTACATTGAACACCACACATTGTCTGTTACTGTAGGCTGAATGATAGAACAGCTATTTCCATGTTAAAATGTTATGGGATGCATTTTCTCCATTGTTTTTGATGGTAGGCTAATCTGGTAGGCCTACATTATGATCAAATAGCCACAGTAGCCTACTTGGCCACGTAAAACTGTAACTTAAAGTGGGTAAAGGCTCAGAATTTTCACATTGTTCAAGTTAGCGCTCAGCAGACCTGAAAATATGCCCAGTGGCGAAAACAATTAGAGGGAACATTGCTAGTATGTAAAATTGTTCAACAAAGCTAGATTTCCTGACAATAAACTCACTACCAGTCGAGTCCAAGTTCGAGTCTCCACTGGTCGAGTCCGAGTCGAGTCACGAGTCATGAAAATCCTCCTGGACTCGAGTACTATAACACTGACATCAGCTAAGTATAGCTGAAAAAAGTGATATTGTACATAAAATACTGTAGGCTTGCTAACTTAGTTGATTCCATCAGCAATAATGAAGAGAGGTTTAAGAATGTGTGCTGCTGTAAAGGGTGTCATGCTGGTTGCTTAGCGAGTACCACTTTTCCCTGATTCGGCTTATACCGAGGCTTGAACTCAGGACCTCTGCCTCGCAAACACACGTGACCGCCCTCCTGAAGCATCTCTACCCGTCGCACAAAAAGGCCTTCTTCATCTGCGCAAGGTGCAACTCTTCAGGCTTAGGAATTGAGTTTTACAGATCCCCATCTTCTACACTATTTGTTAGTCTCTTGCTGCATCATCATATGGTCAGACACAATATCATCCACACAACTGTCTGGTTGTGTTGGAATTAGGAGATTGACCCAATGGAGGATAGGAGTTAGTTCTATCCTTATACAATTTTGATTGGTCAGAAGACATTATAAGACGTTGCTTATTACTTTTATTATTCCGTGTTATTACTTTCCTATTATATCTACATTTTCTTTCTCTCTGCATTGTTGGGAAGTCAGCATTTCACTGTTAGTCTACACCTGTTGTTTTACGAAGCATGTGACGAATACAATTTGATCAGATTTTTTTTTCATCGTTTGATGTAATTTCATCTTTTTTGAAGTAAGTAAACACTAATATAGACAGACACATGCTCTTCGAGGAGCTCCACTTTAAAGGCCCATACTCAATCGAGAGACTTTGATCATGTCCAGACATGGTTAAAAGGGGGAGACATGAAAAGCTAGATACTTGAAAAGGTTCTATTGAGACATGGGGGGGCAACAAAACCTGTCACAATGCCCTTCAATTTCACTTTGCCACAACGATAGTTTAGAAGTTCCTCTAACTTGTGTCTACAACACTAAGCAGGGGATGCATTATGCAAGAAATACATTACAATGGGGTGTAGAGTTCTGTACAGTACAGTTATTCTTTGTTAATCATGTTTATTGTGTGAATTTCTCAATTCGCCATACAATTGCGTGCGTTGAGTCTTAAGTTCATAACTATTTGAACTTGATTTGAACTTCTCTGGCTAGCAAGATGTCCAACATCATCAATATGATCTTCAAACCTCTGATAAATCAATGACAACAAGGATCAAATAAGTCCTTTTAACATGAATGATTCAGTATGCGCTGAGAAACATCTTTGATTTTGTGGACAATCATTATGACACGCTGTACTTCAGCTGTACACCTTTGAAGTACAGAAGCTTTCAACACTTTAATTTCCCCTCAACTTTTTCAGTAGGCTAAGCATATGATATGTGTGATGGCAGGCTTGTGATTTAACAATAGAAAGCAATCACGCAACAGTTTTTAAATTATCAAATTGTTTGTCTGTTTGATGCTGAAAAAACGTAATTTAACTATTTACAGGTATATATATATACTGCTGACTGAAGAAGAGTCGGTTGATACGTGACACTGCTCATTCTCTTACAGCTCTTTGTTCACTTTACCTATTTTGTACATAATGTATGTAAACTTTCTGTAAATTCCTCTGTCTTTAAATGTTGTCTATCATTAGCAGCACCATATCTTTAAGTACAATTTTGAGTATGTGTGAATGTACTTGGTGAATGAAGTTGATTCAGATTCTAAATATACCTATCATAGGCATGTCTGCTTCTATATGTATTCTCTGTATACAGTGCATTCGGAAAGTATTCAGACCCCTTGACTTTTTCCACATTTTGTTATGTTACAGCCTTATTCTAAAATTCATGAAATCATTTTTTCCATCAGCAATTTACAGACAATACCCCATAATGACAAAGCGAACACAGATTTTTTTGAAATTTTTGCAAATGTATTAAAAATAAAAAACAGAATTACCTTATTTACATAAGTATTCAGACCCTTTGCTATGAGACTCGAAATAGAGCTCAGGTGCATCCTGTTTCCATTGATCATCCTTGAGATCTTTCTACAACTTGATTGGAGTCCATCTGTGGTAAATTCAATTGATTGGACATGATTTGGAAAGGCTCACACTTGTCTATATAAGATCCCACAGTTGACACTGCATGTCAGAGCAAAAACCAAGCCATGAGGTCAAAGGAATTGTCCGTAGAGCTTCGAGACAGGAATATGTCGAAGCACAGATCTGGGGAAGGGTATTAAACAATTTCTGCAGCGTTGAAGGTCCCCAAGAACACAGTGGCCTCCATCATTCTTAAATGGAAGAAGTTTGGAACCACCAAGACTTCCTAGAGCTGGCCACCCGGCCAAACTGAGCAATCGGGGGAGAAGGGCCTTGTTCAGGGAGGTGACCAAGAACATTGATCACTCTGACAGAGCTCTAAAGTTCCTCTGTGGAGATGGAAGAACCTTCCAGAAGGACAACCATGTCTGCAGCACTCCACCAATTAGGCCTTTATGGTAGAGTGGCCAGACAGAAGCCACTCCTCAGTAAAAGGCACACGACAGACCTCTTGGAGTTTGCCAAAAGGCACCTAATGACTCTCAGACCATAAGAAACAAGATTCTCTGGTCTGATGAAACCAACTGTACTCTTTGGCCTGAATGCCAAGTGTATCGTCTGGAGGAAACCTGGCACCATCCCTACAGTGATGCATGGTGGTGGCAGCATCATGCTGTGGGAATCTTTTCAGCGGTAGGGACTGGGAGACTAGTCAGGATCGAGGGAAAGATGAACGGAGCAAAGAACAAAGAGGTTCTTGATGAAAACCTGCTCCAGAGTGCTCAGGACCTCAGATTGTGGTGAAGGTTAACCTTAGAGTAGGGGGCAGCATTCGGAATTTTGGATGAAAAGCATGCCCAAATTAAACTGCCTGCTTCTCGGGCCCAGAAGATATGATATGCATATAACTGGTAGATTTGGATAGAAAACCCTCTAAAGCTTCCAAAACTGTTAAAATAGTGTCTGTGAGTATAACAGAACTGATTTGGCAGGCGAAAACCTGAGAAAAATCCATTCAGGAAGTAGTTTGTTTTGGGGTTTTGTAGTTTTCTATTCAATGCCATTACAGTATCCATTGACTTAGGACTCAAATTGCAGTTTCTATGCCTTCCACTAGATGTCAACAGTCTTTAGAAATTGTTTCAGGCTTGTATTCTGAAAAATGAGGAAGTAAGAGCATTCTGAATGAGTGGACCCTAAAGTGTCACAGAGCTTTTTCATGCGCGCCACCGAGAGAGTGCGTTTCTTGTTTACCTTTTAAATTTAAGGCGTTATTGTCTGGTTGAAATATTAGCGATTATTTCGGCTAAAAACAACCTGAGGTTTGAATATAAACATTGTTTGACATGTTTCTATGAACTTTACGGATACAATTAAAAAAAAAATGTCTTCCTGTTTTGACTGTGTTTGAGCCTGTGGATTACTGAAGAAAACGCGCGAACAAAACGGAGGTTTTTGGATATAAAGAGACTTTATCGAACAAAAGGAACATTTATTGAGTAAATTAATGTCTGCTGAGTGCAACCATATGAAGATCACCAAAGGTAAGGGATTAATTTTATCTCTATTTCTGACATGTGTAACTGTTCTATTGGCTGGCTACTGTCTGTAATGATTTGTCTAGTGGGCTATGTTCTCAAATAATCGTAAACCATTTTTAAAATCTGACACCGTGGTTGGATTCACAAGAAGTTAATCTTTAAACCTATGTAAAATATGTTTTGTTTTCTGAATTTTTATAATGAGTATTTCTGTATTTGAATTTGGCGCCCAGCAGTTTCACTGGCTGTTGAAGAGGTGGGACGCTAACGTCTCACGTGCCCAAGAGAGGTTAACCTTAGGGACAACAACCCTAAGCACACAGCCAAGACAACGTAGGCGTGGCTCCGGGACAAGTCAGAGCCCGGACTTGAACCCGATCGAACATCACTGAATAGACCTGAAAATAGCTGTGCAGCAACGTTCCCCATCCAACCTGACAGAACTTGAGAGGATCTGCAGAAAAGAATGAGAGAAACTCTCCAAATACAGGTGTGCCAAGCTTTTAGCGTCATACCCAAGAAGTCTCAAAGCTGTAATCGCTGCCAAAGATGCGTTAACAAAGTACTGAGTAAAGGGTCTGAATACTGATGTAAATGTGATATTTCCTTTATATATACAGTTGAAGTCGGAAGTTTACATACACCTTAGCCAAATACATTTAAACTCAGTTTTTCACAATTCCTGACATTTAATCCCAGTAAAAATTCTGTGTCTTAGGTCAGTTAGGATCACCACTTTATTTTAAGAATGTGAAATGTCAGAATAATAGTAGAGAGAATGATTTCTTTCAGCTTTTATTTCTTTCATCACATTCCCAGTGGGTCAGAAGTTTACATACACTCAATTAGTATTTGGTAGCATTGCCTTTAAATTGTTTAACTTGGGTCAAACATTTCGGGTAGCCTTCCACAAGCTTCCCACAATAAGTTGGGTGAATTTTGGCCCATTCCTCCTGACAGAGCTGGTGTAACTGAGTCAGGTTTGTAGACCTCCTTGCTCGTACACGCTTTTTCAGTTCTGCCCACACATTTTCTATAGGATTGAGGTCAAGGCTTTGTGATGGCCACTCCAATACCTTGACTTTGTTGTCCTAAAGCCATTTTGCCACAACTTTGAAAGTATGGTTGGGGTCATTGTCCATTTGGAAGACCCATTTGCGACCAGGCTTTAACTTCCTGACTGATGTCTTGAGATGTTGCTTCAATATATCCACATAATTTTCCTTGCTAATGATGCCATGTATTTTGTGAAGTGCACCAGTCCCTCCTGCAGCAAAGCACCCCCACAACATGATGCTGCCACCCCCGTGCTTCACGTTTGGGATGGTGTTCTTCGGCTTGCAAGCCTCCCCCTTTTTTCCTCCAAACATAACGATGGTCATTATGGCCAAACAGTTCTATTTTTGTTTCATCAGACCAGAGGACATTTCTCCAAAAAGTATGATCTTTGTCCCTATGTGCAGTTGCAAACCGTAGTCTGGCTTTTTCATGGCGGTTTTGGAGCAGTGGCTTCTTCCTTGCTGAGTGGCCTTTCAGGTTATTTTTGATATAGGACTCGTTTTACTGTGGATATAGATACTTTTGTAGCTGTTTCCTCCAGCATCTTCACAAGGTCCTTTGCTGTTGTTCTGGGATTGATTTGCACTTTTTTGCACCGAAGTGCGTTCATCTCTAGGAGACAAAACGTGTCTTCTTCCTGAGCGGTATGGCGGCTGCGTGGTCCCATGGTGTTTAGACTTGCTTACTATTGTTTGTGCAGATGAACGTGGTATCTTTAGGCATTTGGAAATTGCTCCCAAGTATGAACCAGACTTGTGGAGGTCTACAATTTATTTTCTGAGATCTTGGCTGATTTCTTTTGATTTTCCCATGATGTCAAGCAAAGAGGCACTGAGATTGTCTTTAAAAAGCTTGGGAAATTCCAGAAAATTATGTCATGGCTTTAGAAGCTTCTGATAGGCTAATTGACATAATTTCAGTCAATTGGAGGTGTACCTGTGGATTTAGTTCAAGGCTTACCTTCACAGTCAAGTTAGTGCATGGTAACTTCTGACCCACTGGAATTGTGATACAGTGAATTATAAGTGAAATAATACTTTTGTAAATAATTGTTGGAAAAATTACTTGTGTCATGCACAAAGTAGATGTCCTAACCGACTTGCCAAAACTATAGTTAGTTAACAAGAAATTTGTGGAGTGGTTGAAAAACGAGTTTTAATGACTCCAACCTAAGTGTATGCAAACTTCCGACTTCAACTGTATATATAAATGATCAAACATTTCTAAAAAAAAGTTTTTGCTTTGTCATTATGGGGTATAGTGAGTAGATTGGCGAGGGGAAAAAATGATTTAATACATTTTAGAATAAGGCTGTAACCTAACAAAATGTGGAAAAAGTCTAAGGGTCGTAATACTTTCCTGAAGGCACTGTATATTACATGTAATAAGTTAACTAACGTTTTTCTGCATCGTAATGGCCGCCTACTTGCTTTCTTTCAATGCATTATATTTTACATTTTATTGTCGACATCCTGGTCAAATTAAGGTTAAGAGGAAAAAATATATTGCATTTATTTGACCAGGAAAGTCACATTGTATTTTACAACAACTACCTGAGACGACATATGGTTAAACATATTGTTTGTTTGATGAGGTCTATAGACTACACAGCTAGCTGATGGTGATTCTGTCAGGAAGAGTTTTATTCTGGGCTAGTTTTTAATGACATTGATGTGCTAAAAGGCATACAGGGAACTAGATATCCTCTTCATTAGGCCGCACCAGATGGACAGAATAGTTTTATCTTCATCCGGTTCTAATTCGTCTATCAGGAGAGTCCTTTGATTGTGGTCTTGTGGTGAGTGGTCTCACTCTACACAAGTCATGACATGTTATAAATAGCCCGTTGGGCAGAACACTAAGATAAGCCTGCATTGGCTAAGTAAATGAGTATTAAATAAGTTTATGAAATATCAAACTGTGCAATATCTCATTCTCTGTTTGTTGTGTCTGAAGCACCGCTATAGCCCTAATGGAATTCCCCTAGGGCAGGCCTGGGCAAATGGAATATGGCCGCGGAATCATGCTCAGATCACATAAAGAATTTGCGATAGTAAAGTTTTAAAAACTTATTTGTTATTCAAATTAAATTTGTTTTTCAAAGAAAAGGAAAGTTAACAATGAATGTAGGGTGTTCCAGCAATAGTGGACATCGAAATATGTATTTATTGAGGTATCAGGGAAAGCTGTGTGCTTAGTGTGCAAAGAGAGCATCGCTGTCTTGAAAGACTATATCTTGTCCCGAAACTTCCAGACGAAGCATGCAGAGAAATATAGGAATATGACCCGCCAAGTAGAAGCCAACACTCTCACCCACCTTCCGACACTACTATTCTGTTCCCTATCAGATGACCAACAGGAGAAGTATACATCGCCTCTGCGTGCTTTGAACGGTGACTTTTCTTGTCGTTTTGAATATTTCAAAATGCTGGAAAATTACATGCTGTTGGTTTCCTCCCCTTTCACCTTCAATGTGGATAACACTCCCACTGACCTGCAACTTGAGTTTATCAAAACAATGTCACTGACAAGGTTCTACCGAGTTAAAGACAGTTTCAAGTTGGATATTCGACGGATATTAGCACTTTCAAACCTCAATAGCTTTCAAACCACTTGAGCCACAGACTCCAAATAAGTGTCATGATGTTGTAAAATTGCGCACAACATTGCACAGGTCTTATTTTCACAATTTGGACATTAATTCACTTTCCAAAGCTAATAAACATGTGGAAATGTGAGCAGCGTTTTGTATTCCTAGTTGAATTAGTTAGGGAGCGTAAACAAAGTACCTTCTTGTTTTACATTCAAATATCAATAGCTCCTTGGGCATGTTACCTACTTGACTCAAACAAAGTTCAGAATGTCCACTGACTACCCTTCTATATTGCACACCCGTTGGTTTGTCCATTTTCATCTCACACGTTTTTACATGAATATTTCAAACATTCTAACTTCAATAGCTCCTTGGTCATGTGACCTACTGACTTCAAACAAGGTTGAGAATGTCCACCCAGTGGGCCTACACATTGCGCACCCTTTAGTTTGTCCATTTTCATCTCACAAGATTTTACATAAATTTTTCCAAATTTCAAAAGCTCCTTGGTCAAGTGACCTACTGAAATCAAACAATGTTCAGAATGTACACTGACTACCCTTCTATATTGCACACCCTTTAGTTTGTCCATTTTCATCTCACAAGATTTTACATACATTTTTCCAAATGTAAAATTTCAATAGCTCCTTGGTCATGTGACCAACTGACTTCAAACAAGGTTCAGAATGTCCACTCAGTGGGCCTACACATTGCACACCCTTTAGTTTGTTTAGTTTGAGCTATGGAAATTTGGAAAAATGTATGTAAAATCTTTTGAGATGAAAATGGACAAACTAAAGGTTGTGCAATGTAGAAGGGTAGTCAGTGGACATTCAGAATCTTGTTTGAATTCAGTAGATCACATGACCAAGGAGCTATTGAAATGTAAAATTTGGAAAAATGTATGTAAAATCTTGTGAGATGAAAATGGACAAACTAAAGAGTGTGCAATGTGTAGGCCCACTGAGTGGACATTCTGAACCTTGTTTGAAGTCAGTAGGTCACATGACCAAGGAACTATTGAAATTGTAAAAAATTCATGTAAAATCATGTGAGATGAAAACGGACAAACCAAAGGGTGTGCAATATAGAAGGGTAGTCAGTGGACATTCGGAACCTTGTTTGAAGTCATGTAGGTCATATGACCAATGAGCTTTTGAAATTCAAAAATGTAAATAAATAATTTAAAATAGTGCGAGATGTAAATCAACAAAAACAAGTGTGTGCAATGTGTGTCTATGCCATCGGGTTAGCTACAACCAGTTTTGAAAGTTTTAGGAGTAATGGTTAAAGATCTATTGAAATTAGAAAAAATTGATTTGTCACTATGTCCCTAACTGCTGTTGGTGGATGTAAGGAAAACTACAGGCGAATATCCGTCGAATATCCAACCTGAAACTGTCTTTACCTCGGTCAAGGTTCTATGCATCTCTCGATGAACAAACTTTGCAAAGATTAGGAATCACGCTCAGAAGATGTTTGTAGTGTTTGGGTCAATCTATGTATGTGAATATACATTTTCAGTGATGAAATATAACAAGTCAAGGCACAGATCATCTCTTACTGACTCTCACCTCTCAGCAATCCTGTGCATAGCGAGGTCAGAAACTATACCTGACTTCACTGCTCTAGTCAATGCCCATCAGAGACTTCACTCCTCACACTGATTGAGTAGTTTAAATGTAATGTTGAGCTCTCTCTCTTTCTTGTGTTTTGGTGTATACCCGTTAACAAGAGTTCTGTCCGTGGTGCTGAATGCACAGTGTACTTTTCCTTCCGTGTAGTTCATTGCATGTTTAGTAATGAAAATACCTACCAAAAGGAGACCATGGATGTGGTTTATTTCTGTGCATGTTAAAAAAGTCAAATAAGTAGCATATCTGGAAGTGATTTACAGTAGATATATCTGTTAACACAGTCATACACATGATGTATAATCCTGTAATATGATTCTGGCCCGTGATGGCAAAAATATATTCTATATTCGACTCTCTCTCTCTACCGCACCTGCTGTCTCTAACTTTGAATGATCGGCTATGAAAAACCAACTGACATCTACTCCTGAGGTGCTGACCTGTTGCACCCTCTACAACCACTGTGATTATTATTATTTGACCCTGCTGGTCATCTATGAACGTTTGAACATCTTGGTCATGTACTGTTATAATTTCCACCCGGCACATCCAGAAGAGGACTGGCCACCCCTCAGAGTCTGTTTCCTCTCTAGGTTTCTTCCTAGGTTCCTGCCTTTCTAGGGAGTTTTTCCTAGCCACCGGGCTTCTACATCTGCATTGCTTGCTGTTTGGGGTTTTAGGCTGGGTTTCTGTATAGCACTTTGTGACATCGGCTGATGTAAAAAGGGCTTTATAAATCAATTTAATTGATTGATGTGGCCCTCCATGGGAAATAATTGCCCAGAACTGCCCTAGGGGGACAAATAAAGTTGTTTGAATTGAATTGAATGGAATTTACAGATTTTACTGTATTTGACATTAGTTTGGCCTGACAGGATGATTTTCTAGGCACTTAAATATGTCCATGGATGTAGTCAGGTGTATTAAAGCCTACTCATTTCGCTGTTCTACATCCACAGTTTACATAAGCAAACTAACACAGGTTTGAAAGCTTGTACTGCGCATTATCTTTATGCTGATTGGAAGATGACTAGCCATAAAAGCCTACCGGGATGGAATGACATTTTATGATTATTTTGTAATGATTATAATTACTGTGTGTCCACGCTGGGAAAGGGTAGGTTACAGTTAAGAACATTAAAGCAGAAATCCGCAGTTGAAACTATAACAAAGTGTTTTCCCCGCCACTGTTTCGGTAAAAAGCTGAGGGATGGGGCTAGAGAAATGTAACCCCTCTGAAATTTATAGACAGAGCTATGGATGCAAGATAACAGTTGTAACCATGTTTTGAGGCTATACAGCAGGGGTGTCAAACTCATTCCACGGAGGGCCGAGTGTCTGCAGGTTTTTGGTTTTTCCTTTCAATAAAGCCCTAGACAACCAGGTGTGGGGAGTTCCTAACTAATTAGTGATGTTAATTCATCAATCAAGTACAAGGGAGGAGCGAAAACCCGCAGACACTCGGCCCTCCGTGGAATGAGTTTGACACCTGTGCTATACAGTGTTTGTTTACATTTACTTTGTTTACAAACATTGGAGTAATACAAGCTTATATTTTGGGTTCTCATGAGGTACGACAGTTGAACTAAGCTCACGAGGCCTTTATAAATTATATTCTTTAAGAACAGTGGATACATATCATTTACTTATATATTCCAAAATGTATGTAGCAACTGCAGATTCCCCCATTGACATCTGAGAGGAATGAAATGACATGACATTTCCAAAATGGGGGAGTGTGACTGCATAAGTCATTTTTTCATTTATAGCTGCTGTCATTCTGCCTGCTCGTTCTGCATACCAATCCATTATTTCCTCTAGAAAACTCATAATTCATAAGCTCATTATGGACGTTGTGGATTAAAAAGCTGTAAGAGGCCTTTGTAATGCAATTTCCTGATCAGAAGTGGCCTAGTTTAAAAAGTCAAGAACATTTTGAAATAAGTTTCTGTCTTTCTTCTGCTGTGGTACTTTTACTTTTAAAGTGGGTTTAAGTAGCCAAAGTTGTCCGTGTTAGTAAATGGACAGTTCAGATCAGAGCTTGGTACGCTCGGCTACATAACCTTTTTCCCAATGCATTTGGTATGTTACACAGCTCTGCTGTGGAGTTATCATGGAAGCCTTTTTCCCCAAATAGCTGTATCCTGTAGGCCAGGGCTGCCCAATCCTGGTCCTTGAGTGGCAAAACACTTCTGGTTTTCATCCTCTCCTTCTAATTAGGGACCTGGGACACCAGGTGAGTGTAATTAACTACCAGGTAGAAACCAAAAACAGAAGTGTTTCTGCCCTCCAGGATCAGAATTGGGCAGCCGTGCTTTAGGGCCTATTTGATTATCCTGGGTTGTTGCCTTTGCTTCAGATCCAGACCTGACTCGTTAGGTACATTGTTATCTCAAGCCACCAGTCACCAGTAGGGGTCAGAAGTAGTCCATGTTGTCATGCTTCTCCTTCTGTTGCTCTCCTGGTGTTTCATTTATGAATTTGGGGACAAGGTGCAGAGCGGTGAAGTGAAAGCCTTTGACCTCTACTGGCTACACCTCTACAGGCATACATGCATGAGGGAAAGGCTACTGCTCCCTGCTAGTCCCCTGGTCAGCCATCTGGGGACTCTAACCTCTTTCTCTCTTTCTATCTTCCTGCAGCAGTGATGACCGCAGGACTAATTTGCTATGCGTTGCCTTGACACCCGGTATGAATCTGAACCCAGATGACTCAGCTGAGCTTGAAGGTCTATAGAATAGAACATTTGTATGTGTTATGGATGTCACGTTGCATGCTTAGCGAGTACCACTTCCCCTCGATTCGGCTCATACCTGGCTGCAACTCGGGACCTCTGCTTTGCTAACACACGTGACTGCCCTCTTTGACAACGTTCCAACGGATTCAGTCACCCAAAAGTTGCCACTTGCTTCAATCTATAGCTAGAGGAGTCCTGATATCTCCAGGAATGATACGTATAATCTTTGTCTTAATCTGTTGTTGTCTAGTACTGTCTTTTTGCTAGCTAGGGCCATCTACTTTAAGTGCTGTCTCTCTTCCCAGTAGCCTACTTGGTGTGTGAACTGCTGACCGCTCATAACTTGCAGATGATTGTTGACACATCAACCAGGTTTAAGGGGCAGGGAAATTTGTGACTTGTTGTTATCGTAATCAGTGGCTGCATTGGAGGGGGGAGTAGTTTCTCCTCTGCTAGGAAATTAGTGTTAGTACTTCACTCGCCCCTGTTTTCTCAGTGGCAGCTGTAAGCGTCTAAGACGGTTCTGCTTAGTTGGAGGAAGGAAAGAGAGGAAGGCTCCCCACCACTCTCTCACTTGAGTATCTTACCTAGTTATTTTCAGATTTCATTTTTCTCTTTTGTAGCTTTGTGTGTTTTCTATACCTGTTCATGCCTGTCCCTGTAGGCTTTACAGATGCTCCCCACCTCTTGGCTGCAACCCTTCTAATTTAGTGTACCCTGCATGCACAACCCATGTGGAATTCCTGTTCTCTGGCAATGTTTGGAACCGCGGTCAAGAACACCGAGTTCATCTCAAGCTGTGTTGCCCTTCAGTCCTTAGACTTTTTGGCCCTAAAGGAGAGATGGATCACCTCAGAGAACACTGCTACTCTCTTCATCTGACTATGTGTTCTCTCATAGTCTGAGAGCATCTGGTTGTCGCAGTGGTGGGACAGGGCTACTAATTTCTCCTAAGTGGAGATTTTCTCCTTTCTCCCTCACTCACTTGTCCATCGCCTTATTTGAATTCCATGCTGTCACTGTCACTTGTCCGCTCAAGCTTAACATTGTTGTCATATATCGCCCACCAGGTGCCCTTAGAGAGTTCCTCAATGAGATTGACACCTTGATAAGCTCATTTCATGATGACGGCTCACCGCTCTTCGTACTGGGTGACTTCAACCTCCCGATGTCTGCCTTCAATTAATTTTCTTTCCCCTCCTTGTCTTTTTTGACCTCACCCTTTCATAGTCCCCTCCCACTAACAAGGCAGGCAATATGCTTGAACTCATCTTTACTAGAGGCTCTTCGCCTACCACTCTCACTGCAACTCCCCTCCAGGTCTCTGATCACGACTTTGTTTCCTTTTCTGTCTCCCTCTCCTCCAACCTACCCACTCAGCCCCTACCCAGATGGTCATGTGCCTTGTTGAAATCTTCACTCTCTCTCTTCCACTACTCTCTCCTCGTCTATCCTATCATCTCTCCCTTCTGCAAAAAATCCATCTCCCTTCTGTCTCCTGATTCTGCCTCTTTGACCCTACTCTCCTCCCTTTCCGCATCTAACCCCAGGAAACCCTTTTCCACTTCTGCCTCTAACCCTAGGAAACCCTTTTCCACTTCTGCCTTTAACCCTAGGAAACTCCTCTCCACTTCTGCCTCTAACCCTAGGAAACCCTTTTCACTTCTGCCTCTAACCCTAGGAAACCTTTTCCACTTCTGCCTCTAACCCTAGGAAACCCTTTTCCACTTCTGCCTCTAACCCTAGGAAACCTTTACCACTTCTGCCTCTAACCCTAGGAAACCCTTTTCCACTTCTGCCTCTAACCCGAGGAAACCCTTTTTTCCACTTCTGCCTCTAACCCTAGGAAACCCTTTCAAGATGGATTTCAAGACGGGTCACTCAACCGAGACTGCTCTCCTCTGTGTCACGGAGGCTTTCCTCACTGCCAAAGCTGACACTCTCTCCTCTGTTATCATTCTCCTAGATCTATCCGCTTCCTTCGACACTGTGAACCCTCAGATCTTCCTCTCCACCCTCTCAGGGCTGGTTGTCTCAGGGTCTGCATACTCTTGGATTGCATCCTACCTGGCAGACCGCTCCTACCAGGTGACGTGGAGAAGATCTGTGTCTGCACCACGTAGTCTCACTACTGGTGTCCCCCAGGGCTCAGTTCTAGAACAAAAGGGAAAGACAAATGAAAGAATGATTATGGAAAACAGTATTCACTGAGTATACACACAGTTAAGAGCTTTACAGTGGCAGGTGCTGTATGCTCTTCCACAATCTGCATCCCAAACCATATCCCCTATTTAGTGCACTACTTTTGACCAGAGCCCAATGTATATGGCACAATTTAGGGAATAGGGTGCCATTTGGGACACACACACAGTCTACCTGATCACAGGGTTGATTTATGGCGGTCATAGTTCTGATGACTTTTGTCCTTCCTGACTCGTCCTCTTCTTAAATTATCTTTGTTTATTACATATTTTGTATATGAGTATGTCAATTTAACAATCTCACTAGGCTAAGACATGGACTTGCAGTGTGAAATACTGGCCGCCGAGCAACTTGTAGGTTTCCTTTGGTAAATTTACAGGGAAAACCTTGAGCTCCAACAAGCAGAATTTATGTCTGAAATCATTTTTATCTGACAAGCGGATGACTGAAGATTCATCTTTGTTGTTCCGTGGCTTATTGAATTTCACTTCATTTTATGTGAAAGGGTTCTGAACTGTTGGCTCCTAGACTTTGGTGGCTGTTTGATAAGGGGCAGCGATAATGATTTTGAGCTGCAATTACTCTTTGAGACTTGGCAACCCTGACAGCTGTAAAAGGACAAGAGAAGCCCCCTCCCCATTAATTTTGCTGCAATGCCAAGACATTCTGGCGGTTGTGGCAGAAGATTTCTGTAAGGAGGGCAGGACATCACTTGTAAAGAGGCAGGACCATAGAATTAGAATCAATAGAACGGAAAAATTCCCTCAGACCATGTCAATTTGACAGATTTATTCTATTGCTAGGATGTCACTGAGGGAAAGGGAGAGACTGCTCCAGTCAAAATGTCTCATTTACCAACAATTTAGTCCATGAATGGGGTACTAATGGAGGAGAATTAGCGTGCTTGTGAACTAGATGCACAAGTGACAATGGGCTCCTGAGTGGTGCAGCGGTCTAAGGCACTGCATCTCAGTGTGATAGGCATCACTGTAGTCCCTGGTTCAAATCCAGGCTTCATCACATCCGGCTGTGATTGGGAGTCCCATAGGGCTGGTCACAATTGGCCCAGCATCATCCAGGTTTGGCTGGGGTAGGCTGTCATTGTAAATAAGAATTTGTTTTTAACTGACTTGCCTAGTTAAATAAATAAATAAAAAACAGTGCTGGATGCAGCCCTATGGGCCCTGGTCAAAAGTAGTGCACTATATTGTGAATAGACTGGTATTTGGCATGCAACCTCAGAATTATAACTTTCCAGTCTTTTTCTACTTCTAATGGCAGCAGATTTCATCAGACACTTCATAAATATAGATGAGGTTGTAAACATGACGTTTTGCTAAATAAAGCCGTTACAGCCGTATGGGCAACATCTGCAAGAGACAGAGATTCTGCACTGAGATCAGCTGGAGCCGTATGTTTTGTGGGAGCTGGATCAGTATTTCTGTTATTTCACTCTGACCTTGATCGAGCTACACTCGCACCATAATTTACAGTATCTGCTAACTAGCGTCTGCCATGCTGCCATGAAGACTGCCTAAGGGCCTTAATTCACTCCTCACATCTGTGGAAGTTGTGGCAGGAGGAACCAAGCATGCATTTACATTGACTCCATATACCCCTGACACATCTATCCACCTGTCAAAGTGTGTCTGCATTCTGCAGAAAGACATCATATCGTGCAGTGGTACAAAACAGCAATTTAAAACTTGAGGAACAAGCAGGTTTACAGGCAGAGGTCCAGTACAGTAGGTGATCTTCCGGTGTCTGACAGTGTAGAAATTCCCTGACTGAGACCTCTGAACCAGAGTACAACAGGCTTCATGAGTCTCCACTGAGGCTCTGGATGCTGCCTCATCAATATTTCAGGATTCTATGGGTGCATCCCAAATGGAATCCTTTTCTCTATGTAGTGCACTACTTTTGACCAGGGCCCTGGTCAAAAGTAGTGCACTGTTTGGGAATAGGGTGCCATTTGGGAAGCAACCTGTATTTTACTGGTCTCTGCTGACAGAACCTGCTGCGTACCTTTCGGTGTGTCTCCACATGCAGCGAGTAGATCTAATGTAAAGAGAGGTGTTGAGATTTTATTTGTGTAATAAGGGTACTGAAAATTTGTCCAGTCTCAGAGTGTGTTGTAAATAATATAGAGAGCCTCTCATGAGAGAGAGAGGCGCAGAGAGTGCTGGATGTAATTTGCCAACCAATTGAAAATGTCGGCAGTCAGACGACTACTGGTGGGGTGGTCCCTAAAACACACAGTGCCAACATAGCAGTGAGAAGTAGAGGTGCTGAGGGTGATGCAGCACCCCCCAAACAAAAAACAAATATATATATATATTTTGTTTTCTTCACTAAAGTAGTACATTAGGCCTTTAATAGTCATTTATTAGCGGAGCGATATATCAGTCAGCAGCGCTGGCAAAAAAGATTTGTCCATCAACCCCCTTCAACATTTATAGAAACCCTAAACTACTTCCTGCGGGTAATGCGGGCCGAAACGAAGGGCAGACCGTCATGTGTTTTGTCCTTTAGGAAGTGACAAGACTGTGCATTACTGTGTGTCCGCCCCCAGGCTTCACAGCATGGGCTGGAGGAGGTGAGAGCAGAGGAGAGGAGACAGAACCCACATGCTGTGCGCTGTGGGGTACGGGTTGTGTTAAGGCGTCAGCATGCTTCAGTTCGGCTGGCAAACTGAACAAGTGTGCTCGCATACTCCCTGAAAGTCCTTCGCTTGAAAAACAAGAAAAAAGCTGCAATAGTACATTTTTGTCTATTTTGAGATGACGTAGCCAGTCTGTCATTCATTTTGACGTTTCTGCAGAGGAGATCTTAGTTGTGCAGTTTTACATCTAAGATGTTGGGTGCAGTATTTTCAAATGGAAAAAGTGCGTATTTAAACGAGTCGTCGCTTGTTTAATGACAATAGAGACTTTATTGAAGAATCCCTACTGTTGACCAATCACCGACGAAGGGGTGTAGACTTCGGCTTGTCTCGAGATAAAATGTTGTGTGCCCGAACAGCCGAAAAAAACCTTACCGAAGTCCAAAACAAACAAAACGTCACAAAATGTCATCATAATATTTGCACAAACTCTTCCGAACTGTTTCGGCTGGGAAGCATGAGGACGCCTTTACCAAGGCATTTCTCACAGGTATTTGCATCCCTCCAAAATCCAGCCCAACTTGTAGAGCAGGGGTCTCAAACTCATTCCATCGAGGGCCTAGCATCTGCTTGTTTCTGGTTTTTCCTTTCATTAAGACCGAGACGACCAGGTGAGGGGAGTTCCTCACTAATCAGTGATCTTAATTTATCAATCAAGTTCAAGGGAGGAGTGAAAACCCGCAGACACTCGACACTCTGTGGAATGAGTTTGACACGTGTTGCAGAGTGTGAGGGAACTGTTAACCATTGTAAAACCTTCAGATCCATTATCTCAAAGATGTTTTGCTCCAGTGAGTTTATCTGTCTCCTATCTGTTGATGTTATGAACTCAGACTGAATCACCACACCATTGATAGTCAGAGTGGGACATTTTTAAAAGAAAATAAGTATATTTAACAACTGTGACAAACACCTTTCTGCTGTGGCAGGGACAGAGATGTCACCGACCTTCTCATTAGACACAGATGCTGTTGTGTGTGTTTGTGTGTGTCTCTTAAAAGAAAACAAGTATATTTAACAACTGTGACAAACACCTTTTGGCTGTGGCAGGGACAGAGATGTCACCGACCTTCTCTCATTAGACACAGATGCTGTTGTGTGTGTTTGTGTGCCTGTGTTTTCGTATAGCTCTGGTCATTAGAATAGCTCTGTTGTTGCATTAGCTTTGACATTGTCCAGTACAAAGGTTGGGACTTTACATACAGTACATCTTCTTTTAACTTAAAGTATATCTCTTATAAGACTCTAGTCCTTTGTACTCTAGTTAGTCCTCCTATTACATGTTAGTAGACAGTCTTATCCAGATTGACTTGGCACATCAGCAGATTTGTCAGCTAGTCTGCTCGGGGATTTGAACCAGTGACCTTTCGGTTACTTGCCCAACGCTCTTAACCGCTAAGCTACCTACTGCCCCCAACAGGTTGCGTCAGTGTACCACAAATCACTATAAAGACCATGGCAGATGTACTTTATGTATTCAAGTAAAGAGGGATCAAGAATGTGGAGCTGTGTTCTGCTGATGATTTAGTGTAGTGTGGATGTAGGGTGTGTAGTCTAGCTGAGAGAGTGGCTGTGTGTGTGACTGTGTGAGTGCATGAGCATCACTTTCTGATTGATAGCTGGCATGTCTGCTGAGACGGGAATGGAGAGGAGAGCCAGTTATGGCAGCTACACAGCTCTAACAGATGGGAGGTGATTTAGAGATGCAGCCTCCCTTAAGATAGGTTAATTAGACTGATCAACAAAAATGTGCTGGATTTGACACTTTGTCTCTGATGGTTGAATATCAGAGCCTTCATATGGTCACCACCACACCAACAAACAACCCATCTTCCTCAACCTTGAATAACCTGTAAATGAGGTTTCTATTCATGTCCCCAGAGTGCCGTTGCAGCAACAGCATGAGTGAAAAGATGCCATCTCTGGGTGTGTCCCAAATGGCACCCGTATTCCCTATATAGTACACTACTGTACTTTTGACCAGAGCCCTAAAGGCCTATGGATGCCATTTGGGATGCAGCCACTCTCTCTGGGGATATTGACACAGAGACTTGTTTACAGGTTTAAAGTTAAGACGAAACCAGGATTGCAATTCTCAGAATTATTGTGGCAAGGAAACAAAATATGAAGTCGATTTAATTTTCGTTACGAAACATGTTGTCACCCAAAGTCACATTTGTATATTTTCCAAGCTATAGCACACACTATTTTACATAGAGTAGGTTTTTATAGGACCGAAGAGTCTGGTCTGTTTTGTGTTTTATTTTTTTCCCAGGAAAATAAATAAAGACAAGCAAGAGAGAAGATTCTTCCATAGTTGTTTGCGTTGAATAAATTGTAATCCGTGTTGAATAAATTTGAATCATACTGTTCATGTCCCATAGTCCTTACAGGGAACACATAGTACAACACTATTGAATTATATATGAATTATAGGATCTGTATGTAAAACATATTCCGGAAAAACTAAATTGTAAAGTTTTGAAAGGTTATTTATATGAATACTCTGATGACATCACATTAAAACAGAGTGTGATCATCATTTAAAAAAAAACTTTTGTACATATTAACCTTGAGAGAGGAACTACTGCTACTGTATGCTTCCCAAATGGCACCCTATTCCCCATGGGCCCTGGTCAACAAGTAGTGCACTACAAAGGGAATAGAGTGCCTTTTGGGACACAAGCCCTGTGTTGGATGATAAAGGCAGCAAGTTAACTGAGGTGTTTTGTGTTTAAGATACTTTTATTACCTGCTGGAGATTTAGCTTTCCTGGCTTGCCGATTTGCATATAAATGTATTCCATTTCATAGTTGTATTGTGTTGGGGGGATTATTCCCAGCAGTTTTGCGTATTACACCTAAACACACCCTGACTCCATTATACACCATTCGGTCTCATCAGCGATATCTCTCCATGTTATTATTAAGACTTCAACTGCCAGCTACCGTAGAGCTAGAATGGGAGAAGAGATTAAATATATGCATGTGTTTGATGTTTGAAGCTTCAAATGTTTAAGTAAGCGAGTGTGATGTGAAGTAAGCAAGGCTTCATGTGCCAGAAAACGTTAGTAAAGAAGTTATTTGTCATGATAGGGGGATGTAGCAGGATGTTGAAGACGATTGCATTGTCTTGAACACCTATTCCAGAGGAGGCTGGTGGGAGGAGTTACAGAAGGATAGGCTTACTGTGGCTGGAGTGGAGTAAATGGAACCCAGTCAAACATGTGGTTTGTGTACTGTCAGATAGAGAGCATGTCCTTGGATTATTTTGTCTTCATTGTCTTGTCTTCCTGATTTAGTAGTTTTCGTATACAGTTGATCTTGGAAGTTTACATACACTGAGGTTGGAGTCATCCACCTCCATGCTTCACGGTTGGGATGGTGTTCTTGGGGTTGTACTCATCCTTCTTCTTCCTCCAAACACGGCGAGTGGAGTTTAGACCAAAAAGCTCTATTTTTGTCTCATCAGACCACATGACCTTCTCCCATTCCTCCTCTGGATCATCCGGATGGTCATTGGCAAACTTCACACGTGCCTGGACATGCGCTGGCTTGAGCAGGCGGACCTTGCATGCGCTGCAGGATTTTAATCCATGACGGCGTAGTGTGTTACTAATGGTTTTCTTTGAGACTGTGGTCCCAGCTCTCTTCAGGTCATTGACCAGGTCCTGCCGTGTAGTTCTGGGCTGATCCCTCACCTTCCTCATGATCATTGATGCCCCACGAGGTGAGATCTTGCATGGAGCCCCAGACCGAGGGTGATTGACCGTCATCTTGAACTTCTTCCATTTTCTAATAATTGTGCCAACAGTTGTTGCCTTCTCACCAAGCTGCTTGCCTATTGTCCTGTAGCCCATCCCAGCCTTGTGCAGGTCTACAATGTTATCCACGATGTCCTTACACAGCTCTCTGGTCTTGGCCATTGTGAAGAGGTTGGAGTCTGTTTGATTGAGTGTGTGGACAGGTGTCTTTTATACAGGTAACGAGTTCAAACAGGTGCAGTTAATACAGGTAATGAGTGGAGAACAGGAGGGCGTCTTAAAGAAAAACTAACAGGTCTGTGAGAGACGGAATTCTTACTGGTTGGTAGGTGATCAAATACTTATGTCATGCAATAAAATGCAAATTAATTACTTAAAAATCATACAATGTGATTTTCTGGATTTTTGTTTTAGAATCAGTCTCTCACAGTTGAAGTGTACCTATGATAAAAATTACAGACCTCTACATGCTTTGTAAGTAGGAAAACCTGCAAAATCGGCAGTGTATCAAATACTTGTTCTCCCCACTGTATATATATATATATATATATATAAATATATATTCTTATTTATTTTTTTAAATTCCATTGCTTGTCCTAATATTTCTTTATTCCATTCTTTTACTTTTAGATTTGTGTGTCTTGTTGTGTTTTGTTAGATATTACTGTGTGAAAATGTTGCGTTAGGAGGTAGGTGAAGGACTCAGGTGCAGGAGAGCAGAGATATCTGAGATGCGTACTTTTAATAGGCAAGTCCACCAAATACAGGTATGGCACAATCCAAAAGTCCAACGCCGTCGACAACAGAGACACCCGTTACTCACGCAAGGAGGAACAAAGAAAGCTCCTAAATAACACACTCTATGTAAATGCGTGAAACAAAAAAATAGGCACTAGGCGCTACATCACAAAATAAAACAATCCCGCACAAACCTAGGCAGGCAACAGGGTAAATATATACACACAGAAATTAAGGCAAATGAAACCAGGTGTGAAAGAACCAAAGACAAAACAAACAGAAAAGGAAAAAAGGTTCGGTGATGGCTAGTAGGCTGGCGACGCAGACCACCAAGCGCCGCCCGAACAGGGAGAGGAACTACCTTCGGTGGAAGTCGTGACATACTGCACTGTTGGAGCTAGGAACACCCGCAACAACATCTGCTAAATATGTGTATGTGACAAATAACATTGATTTACTTGAGGCCCTATGCTGCAATAGGATCTGAAAGGAATAAATCAAGTAAGGGATCAGTTCAGAGATCTTCAATGAGTGGATAGGTTTCCTTGTCTGGCTACCCATCCACATCGCTATGGCCAAA
The DNA here is from genome assembly GCF_016432855.1 of Salvelinus namaycush. Taxonomy (NCBI): domain Eukaryota; kingdom Metazoa; phylum Chordata; class Actinopteri; order Salmoniformes; family Salmonidae; genus Salvelinus; species Salvelinus namaycush. Next base: position 32,527,481 of record NC_052324.1, on the reverse strand, counting down.
CGCCTCACCCACTAACGTTTCTACTCCATGATGAGTCTGGATTTGCTTTATTCCCTGATCCTTTGAGAATGCAAACACATTCTGACCATTCTGATTTTCCCAGAAACTGATGGGTTGGGCCCGATGAATCATGAATCACGTCATTTTGACGTCAGCACAGACAACTTCTAGGTTGGTAGGTTCAGACTGATGTATGGAGCGATCGATAGAGCAGCTGAATGCAATTCAGAATGAGTCATCGGGCAATGAGTTTTCTGTATCGTTGAGACACACAGCTCTGTACCATCCTGTAGCAGTAGCAATGGACCTGCTGTAACGATCTTCTTCATCTGATGAACAGGAAAGATCGGACCAAAACGCAGCGTGGTAAGTGTCCATGTTAATTTATTATAACAGAACACGAAACAAAATAACTAAGAGAATGTAAGAAACGAAACAGTCCTGTCAGGTGAAACAACACAAAACAGAAAACAACTACCCACAAAACACAGGTGGGAAAAGGCTACCTAAGTATGGTTCTCAATCAGAGACAACGATAGACAGCTGCCTCTGATTGAGAACCACACCCGGCCAAACATATAGAAATAGAAAACATAGAACAAAACATAGAATGCCCACCCCAACTCACGCCCTGACCAACCAAAATAGAGACATAAAAAAGGAACTAAGGTCAGGGTGTGACACCTGCATCATTTGTTTATGTAAAAGTTTCAGGTTTTCAGGAACGTTTTCATCCTCTGAGCTTGATCGATAGGCCCCAATAGGGCCCTGCAATGGCAGGAGTGGAGAACCAGTAGACCCTCCATCTCACCACTCACATATACCCTCATATTTTATTTTGAGCACTGTCAGTTGCAGAATCTCCTCCCTTTAGTTGGAGTGCTACTGTGCTATTGAACATATGTTGTTGTGGTTTTCTGTCGTAGAGCTGGTGTTCAAGGCATACAGATTATGACAGTGCTGATGAGCAGTAGTACTGCTGTATTTTTTTTTATCCGAAAGTAATATAATATTCTTGAGGAAGTGTTCAGAGTGCCTTGAGTTTAGATGTTCTTTGAAGGCAGGAAAAAATAGTAATGCTCAGTTAATTTTTTCACACTTTTATTTCAAATGATGACTCCCCCACAGTACTCCCCTAAACTTTGCCTGAACTGAACTGATAATTACATGTTAGTTACATTTCAGTTAAAAGAATGTAGATCACAAAGCATACAAATGTATTATTCATATTTGTGCAGTTCAACATCTGAACATGAAAGATACAGTTGGTGCATTCCCTGAATGTGTTCTGTACCTGTGTTCTGTACCTCCCAATCCTACACATGAAATACCTACTCTGCCAGGCATTCAGTCTGTTCTCCGTAAACAGAAAATGGGGTTAGCGAGAAGACTGTCTAGCTTTCTTATCTGGACATGTGCGACTAACACTTTCTTGTGCAATTGTAAAAATGTTCCTGGCACTCAATGTGCACATAGAGTAACAAGCAACTAGCTTGCTTGAGTGTATTTTACTTTACTATGTAGCTAGTGGGTGGTAGAAAATGCAACTCATCTTAAACTTCAACCTATGTATTTACAGGGATTTGCATCTATACTGAACAAAAATGTAAGCGCAACATGTAAAGTTTTGGTGCCATGTTTCATGAGCTGAAATAAAAGATCCCAGAAATTTCTCTCAAATTTTGTGCACAAATTTGTTCACATCCCTGTTAGTGAGAATTTCTTCATTGCCAAGATAATCCATCCACCTGACAGGTGTGGCATATCAAGATGCTAATTTAACAACATGATCTAAAATGTGCAGTTTTGTCACAGCACAATGCCACAGATGTCTTAAGTTTTGAGGGAGTGTGCATTTGGCATGCTGACTGCAGGAATGTCCACCAGAGCTGTTGCCAGGAATTAAATGTTCATTTCTCTACCATAAGCCACCTCCAACGTTGTTTTAGAGAATTTGGCAGTACGTCCAACCAGCCTCACAACCTTCTACCACATGTAAACACGCCAGCCCAGGACCTCCACATCCGGCATCTTCACCTGCGGGATCGTCTGAGACCAGCCACGTGGACAGCTGATGAAACTGTAGGGTTGCATAATTTCTGCACAAACTGTCAGAAACTGTCTCACGGAAGCTTATCTGTGTGCTTGTCGTCCTCACCAGGGTCTTGACCTGACTGCAGTTCGGCATCCTAACCGACTTCAGAGGGCAAATGCTCACCTTCGATGGCCACTGGCAATCTGGAGAAGTGTGCTTTTCATGGATGAATCCCAGGTTCAACTGTACCGTGCAGATGGCAGACAGCGAAAATGGCATTGTGTGGGCGAGCAGTTTGCTGATGTCAACGTTGTGAACAGAGTGCCCCATGGTGGCGGTGGGGTTATGGTATGGGCAGGCATAAGCTACAGACATCAAACACAATTTCATTTTATTGATGGCAATTTGAATGCACAGAGATACCGTGACAAGATCCCGAGGCCCATTGACTTGCCATTAATCCGACGCCATCACCTCTTGTTTCAGCATAATAATGCACGGCCCTATGTCTCAAGGATCTGTACACAATTCCTGGAAGCTGAAAATATCCCAATTTTTCCATGGCCTGTGTAACGGCTCTCGTCTTCCTCCTCTGACGAGGAGTAGTAGGAAGGATCGGAAGACCAATGCGCAGCGTGGTACGTATCCATATTTATTAGAATACTTTTCAAGAATGAACAAAAACAATAAACTAACGAAAACCAACGAAGCTACAGTCCCGAACTAGTGAACACAGAAAAAACAGGAACACACGAACAGAAACAATCACCCACAAAACACACTACAAAAAGGCTACCTAAATATGGTTCCCAATCAGAGACAATGACTAACACCTGCCTCTGATTGAGAACCATATCAGGCCAAACAAGAAACCCCACATAGAAACAGAAAACATAGACTGCCCACCCCAACTCACGCCCTGACCATTCTAAACAAAGAAAAACCAAAAGAACTATGGTCAGAACGTGACAGCCTGCATACTCACCAGATATGTCACCCATTGAGCATGTTTAGGATGCTCTGGATCGACGTGTACGACAGCGTGTTCCAGTTCCCGCCAACATCCAGCAATTTCGCACAGCCATTGAAGAGAGTGGAACAACATTACATAGGCCACATTCAACAGCCTGATCAACTCTATGTGAAGGAGATGTGTTGCGCTGCAGGGGGCAAATGGTGGTCACACCAGATACTGACTGGTTTTATGAGGTATCAGGTATCAGTAACGAACATTTCCCAGTCATGTGAAATTCATAGATTAGATTATTTATTTAAATTGACTGATTTCCTGATATGAACTGGAATTCAATAAAATCTTTGAAATTGTTGCATGTTGCGTTCATATTTTTGTTCAGTGTAGATCCGATTCTCTTCCCATTCTAGGTACAAGTTTACCTCAGGATAAAGTACACTGACTACGCTGCATAAGACTGCTGTTTCAAACACACAAAAAAAATATGGCATCTTGTTTCCATTAAGTCTAAATCCCTACTTACTCCTCGGATCAAGTTTCAAGTGAAATGCTTAACTTGTGAGCCCTTCGCAACAATGCAGTATTCAATATCAAAATAGTATAACTAGGAAAATGTAATAAAAAAAAACATGAGAAATAAAATACAGGAGAGAGTAAGCTGGCAGGGTCAGTGGCAGTACCACATGTACAGTGTGCAGGCATACTGGAGTAGTTCAGGTAGATATGTACATCAGTGGAGGCATCTGAGGGGAGGACAGCTCAAAATAATAGCTGGAATGGAGAAAATGGAATGGCATCAAACACCTGGAAACCATGTGTTTAAAACCTCTATAGGGTACGTGAGACAGTAGCGTCCCACCTCTTCAACAGCCAGTGAAACTGCAGGGCGCCAAATTCAAATACAGAAATACTCATTATAAAAATTCAGAAAACAAAACATATTTTACATAGGTTTAAAGATTAACTTCTTGTGAATCCAACCACGGTGTCAGATTTTAAAAATGCTTTCCGGCGAAAGCATACCTTACGATTATTTGAGAACATAGCCCAGTAGACAAATCATTACAAACAGTAACCAGCCAAGTAGAAGAGTTACACAAGTCAGAAATAGAGATAAAATTAATCCCTTACCTTTGATGATCTTCATATGGTTGCACTCAGAAGACATTCATTTACTCAATAAATGTTCCTTTTGTTCGATAAAGTCTCTCTTTATATCCAAAAACCTCAGTTTTGTTCACACGTTTTCTTCAGTAATCCACAGGCTCAAACGCAGTCACAACAGGCAGACAAAAAATCCAAATTGTATCCGTAAAGTTCATAGAAACATGTCAAACGATGTTTATATTCAATCCTCAGGTTGTTTTTAGCCTAAATAATCGATAATATTTCAACCGGACAATAACGTCGTCAATATAAAAGGTAAACATGAAAGGCACTCTCTCGGTCGTGCGAATGAAAAAGCTCTGTGACACTTTAAGGACCACTCATTCAGATTGCCCTTACTCCCTCATTTTTCAGGATACAAGCCTGAAACAATTTCTAAAGACTGTTGACATCTAGTGGAAGGCATAGGAACTGCAATTCGAGTCCTAAGTCAATGGATACTGTAATGGCATTGAATAGAAAACTACAAAACCAAAACAAATCTTACTTCCTGAATGGATTTTTCTCAGGTTTTCACCTGCCAAATCAGTTCTGTTATACTCACAGACACTATTTTAACAGTTTTTATAAATCTACCAGTTATATGCATATCATATCTTCTGGGCCCGAGAAGCAGGCAGTTTAATTTGGGCATGCTTTTCATCCAAAATTCCGAATGCTGCCCCCTACCCTAGAGAAGTTAATGTATTTGATACCATTCCACTTACTCCTCTCCAGCCAGTACCACGCCAGTCCTCCCCAACAAAGATGCCACCAACCTCCTGTGATGTACATGTAGGCAGGGATTAGGAGAAAGTGACTGGTAGTAGGATACATAACAAATAATAATAGCAAACAATATAGCAGTGTAAACAATGCTGAAAAGTGACTATATAAATCATATGGTAATATACTAATGGTAATATGAACATGCAAATAGGAGTAATAGTGACCAGTGGCAAGATAAATAGATGCATACTAATGGTAATGGAAATCAGTATACAGGGAACAGCAGTGTAATGGTAGTAATAAATCAAATCAATAAGAATTTAGCAGCAGCGTGTGGGTGTAAGTGTGTGGCGTCAGTAATGAATGTCAAATCAAAAATCTAATACAATTGTATATGTCACATGCTTCGTAAACAACAGGTTTAGACTAGCAGTGAAATGCTTACTTATGGGTCCTTTTCCAATAATGCAGAGTTAAAGATACAAAATAAAAAATAACACGAGGCATAAATACACAGTGATTTAACAAATAACAATAACAAGTAAAAATAACATGGCTATATTACAGGGAGTACCAGTGCTGAATCGATGTGCAGGGCTTATGAGTTAATTGAGGTAGCTATGTAAATATAGGTCGGGGTAAAGTGACTAGGCAACAGGATAGATAGACAGTAGCAGCAGCGTATGTGGTGAGTGTGAAAGTGTGTGTGGTGTCAGTATACATGTTGTGCATGTTGCATGCATACTGCATGTGTGCATGTTGTTTGTGTGTGGGCATAATGTATGTGTGTGTTGGGGTGTAAGTATGTGTGTGAGTAGAGTCCAGTGTGTGTGCATAGATTCAGTGCAAGAGAGTTAGTGCAAAAAAGGGTCAATGCAGGTCAATCGGGTAGCCACTTGATTAGGTACTTAGCAGTCTTGTTTGGCAGTGTTATGGCTTAGGGGTAGAAACTATTCAGGGTCTTGTTTGTTCCAAACTTGGTGCACTGGTACCGCTTACCGTGCGGTAGCAGAGAGAACAGTCTATGACTTGGGTGGCTGGAGTCTTTGATAATTTTTTAGGCCTTCCTCTGAAACCGCATGGTACAGGGGGACTAAGCACACACCCCTGAGGGGCCTCCGTGTTGATGTCAGCGTGGTGGATGTATTGTTGCCTACCCTCACCGCCTGGGGCGCCCCGTCGAAGTCTAGGGTCCAGTTGCAGAGTAAGGTGTTCAGTCCCAGGGTTCTGAGCTTAGAGATGAGCTTGGAGTGGACTGTGATTGTTGAATGCTCAGCTTTATTCAATGAACAGCATTCTTACATAGGTATTATTTTTGTCCAGGTGGGTGAGGGCAGTGTGGAGTGCAAAAAATATTACTTCATCTGTGGATCTGTTGGGGCGGTATACAAGTTGGAGTGGGTCCAGGGTGTGCGGGATGATGGTGTTGATGTGAGCCATGACCAGCCTTTCAAAGCATTTCATGGCTATACTGTAGATGTGTGTGCTATGGGTTGGGTGATTACCTTGACGTTCTTGGGCACGGGGACTATAGTGGTCTGCTTGAAACAATCTGGTATTACAGACTGGGTCAGGGATACGTTGAAAATGTCAGTGAAGACACTTGCCAGCTGGTCAGCGCATGCTCTGAGTATGCGTCCTGGTATTCCATCTGGCTCCGCAGCCTTGCGAATGTTAACCTGTTTAAAGGTCTTACTCACATCAGCTACGGAAAGCGAGATCACACAGTCGTCCGGAACAGCTGGTGATCTCATCTATGGTTCATGCATGGTTCAGTGTTGCTTGAGTGTGTGTGTGTGGGTCCTAGTGTAACAGTATAACTTTAGTACGTCCCCTCGCCCCAACCTCGGGCGCGAACCAGGGACCTTCTGCACACATCAACAACGGTCGCCCACGAAGCATCGTTACCCATCGCGCCACAAAGGCCGCAGCCCTTGCAGAGCAAGGGGAAACCCTACTTCAGGTCTCAGAGCAAGTGACGTAACCGATTGAAATGCTATTAGCGCATACCCGCTAACTAGCTAGCCATTTCACATCCGTTACACTCACCCCCCGTTCAACCTCCTCCTTTTCCGCAGCAACCAGTGATCCGGGTCAACAGCATCAATGTAACAGTATAACTTTAAACCGTCCCCTCGCCCCGACACGGGCGCGAACCAGGGACCTTCTGCACACATCAACAACGGTCGCCCACGAAGCATCGTTACCCATCGCTCCACAAAGGCCACGGCCATTGCAGAGCAAGGGGAAACCCTACTTCAGGTCTCAGAGCAAGTGACGTAACCGATTGAAATGCTATTAGCGCGTACCCGCTAACTAGCTAGCCATTTCACATCCGTTACACTAGCATGTTGTGTTTGATCTCCTAATCAAAGTGTTCCCCAAAGTGTGATGCCAGTGAGCCGCCACCACCACCCCAGTGTCCTCCCCTTGCTGTCTGGGAATGGGGGAATGAGCCACCACCACCCCAGTGTCCTTCTTCTGCTGTCTGGTGATGGGGGGAATGATATTCTTGGGCACAGGCTTGGGCGAGGGATCAATACCGGCAGCCAGTGAATCTTCTCAGGTCAATCAGCAGCATTCATGGATCTATTACTTCGCTCAGCATGAGCGTCTCTGGTGCCGCTGATTAATAAGATGGATGCACAGGGACTTGTTGGGTCTGCGGCCCAAATGGCACCATATTCCCTATATTGTGTATTACTTTTGACTAGGGCCTATATTGCTCTGGTCAAATGTAGTGCAGTATATAGGGAATAGAGTGCCATTTGGGATGCACACAGCCTTGCTCTTTTGGGGCGCCAGACGATGAACAACAAATGCAGTTGGCTGGCTGGTGAGTGGTGGAGGGTTTCATAGGAGGCAGGAGCGGAGCCATAACCTCCCTGAAGCAGAAGAAAGACGTCTGGGAGCTGAGGGCCATATTTAAACTTGCCATAATCCCCCCTGGCTGGATGTTCATTTCTGCATTGGCATAAATTAAAAGGGTGATATTGATTAGTTATTTTTCAGCTGCCATGAGGGGATTGGTTTACCGGTGGGGACACTATGTAACACCTCTTGCAGGCTCTGTATAGACTAGTAACCACATGGGGTCTGGACTCTCTCTGTCTGGGTGCCATAACTACAGTATGAGTTAGGGATTATGCTTTTTTTTACCAGACTTGGGTTCAAATACTATTTTAAATCTTTCAAATACTTTGAGCATTTGAGCTTTAGCCTGCCTGGAGTGATTTCAAATAGCATTTGAAACCAGTTCTGTTTTTTCCAGTCTTGAAATTAGAGGTTTCGCTATTATATCTCTTACTCACAGAGATTCCTCATTGAATGATCTGAGATGAAAGCCATTTTCTAGATTTCCTGTCCAAACAGCAAAACTTCTCAGCCCTCACATTTTACTTAAATTGAAGCGTCTGTTACATGTCATAGAATATGCAAGACAGCTTCAAACTTTCAACATCAATATCTGTCACTGTCTGGCTAGCCCCCTTTTATCACAGACTTGCTGAGGGCAATAGTAACAACGAACGTGCTTGAATTTCAGACAATCTGGTTGATGTCTCAGACCTCACATGGCTGATAAGGATAGATGGTTGGCTGTTATTTTGATATTGCATGCCCTGTATTAGTTAGACAACCCCAGACCTTTAAATGCCCACCATGCTGAAAGTGACTCATCTAGTAATTCAAAATCTTCAAAATGACAGGTGTGGTAAATATTATATCCTGGTTTCATGTTGACATAAATTAATATTTAAGGACCAGAGAGAATAAGTTAGGCTTTTGACACTGATATATCACTATTTGAAATGGGGTTTGACTTGTTTGGAGGGTCCCTTTGGGGAAATAAATCCTTCCTGCTAACGCTGCTGTCTAAAATGCTAGGGCTGCATCCCAAATGGTCCCGTATTCCCTATATAGTGCACTACGTTTGACCTGAGCCCTATGTGCCCTGGTCAAAGTAGTGCACTATGTAGGGAATAGGGTGCCATTTGGAATGTATTTTAGGAGTCAGTTGTCTGGAAGTGGTTCTGCGAAACGTCTCCTCCTCTCCTCTGTGATAGTCCATGGACACCGCACCAACTCATTACAGATGCGTAACAAAACATCAAATTGAGCCCAAGTGCCTTATGTCAGCTACTTAATCCGATTGCAGATCATCCTCCTGTGTTGTTGATTATGTTCCCTAGTTATGCCGTACCGATTTGCTATTTTAACATCTAAAGGACCGACTCCTCTCTTCTCTCTGTCCTCTGTGCTCAATATTATGTTGCTGCCTCACTATTTACACATTTAATTAACCTGCTCACCCCATACATAAATCAATATGTAGATCGGGAAAACGGTTGGCTATTTGGCAAAGGAATACGAAATCACACCAAAAAACAACTTCAATTTACAAACGGTTATGCAGATCAAGCTCAGTTAAGAGCTGAACAGGCCTCTCATTAGAACTGAGTCTGGGGAATCACTGCTCGATGCAGATTTCCCACGTGGCCATCAAAATGCAACTGCTGTTTTTACTCGTTGATGGATTTTCTTGCTGGCAAAGTAGAAGCTGTCAAAATGTTTTTAATGATAATTATGTTATGCACATTCTGACGTTGACATGTTTAGTTTAGCTTTAGGGCGTAATACTGAGTTAATGTCAAAACACAATCTAACCGTATGCCCAGGGGGTTGTTACTCTGAACACTGAAGGCCAAAGCTGCTTTTCCCTCACTTGTGTCCAGTGAATTAAAATGTTATTGTATAGTTTCACAGTTTAGCCAACAGCCTTTTTTATTGCACTTGTGTAAATACAGTAGGCATACATCTAAAGAAGTACATCATTCTCACTTTCAGATGATGGAGTGTTCTACAAAGGTTGATCAAACATATATTAGCATTGGAGATTCATTTTAGAGTGACAGACTTCTAGCAGCTACTACTTATGGATCATTGGTGCAGTGATTGAGTGCAGGAATATTGTTGGTGAAAAGTGACCCGCACGAGCTCTCGTCACAATCAAGGGCTGGGGTAATTCCTTCTGGGCTTTATTAATTCTGAGTTGCTTGGTTTAAATAATGCTCTGATACTTGAGATTAAATTGACTCAACCATTGGGTTTTTGGCACTTAGATACAATCTGAGGGGGGATAAAGCTTCCATCAGATTTATCCTGACTGAATTCAGATAAATTCCTTTGGAGACAAATCCCTGTAACCCTCCTCCCAAAGGCTGTTGATAGACTATCTTCGCTTCCCTCCTCATGCTCCCTCCACAGCACCAGCTGCTTGTGAAATGAGACCTTGGATAGGGTCTGGAGAATTTCACATTTTGTCACATTCATTGTTTGCTCATTCATATTTCCGTGCAGGTAAATGGCAACAGTGCATTCACTGACGGAATAACAAGGGGGTTCAAGACAGTTAAATAGGAAAATAGCTGATGGTTTTTATAATCAATGCTGATATTATCTTGGGAATTCATTTGGCTTGGTTAATCCATTCCAAAGCTCAGTGAGAGGCAAACAGTCAAATTATCCTTGGAGGGATAGATAGTGATTTTGTATTGATCTTCTGATCAGGTGTAATATGTAATCACTGTTAAAGCTAATGTTTATCCCTCCCTCCCCCCATCCCTCCCACACACAACACAATAAAAAGTCTAATCAAATTTTATTTGTAACACGCGCTGAATACAACAGGTATAGTCTTTACCATGAAATGTTTACTTACAAGCCCTTTCCCAATAATGCAAAGTTAAAATGTGCAAAATAGAATAGTAACACAATCAAATAACAATAACAAGGATATAAACAAGAAGTACCGGGACCGAGTCAATGTGCAGGAAGGGGTATGAGGTAGTTTAGGCAATTGAGGTAATATGTACATGTAGGTAGGGGTAAAAGTGACTAAGCAATCAGGATAGTAGCATCAGAGTATGTGAAGAGTGTGAAAGTGTCTGTGTGAGAGTGTGTGTGTTGGAGTGTCAGTGTAGTGTGTATGGGTAGAATCCAGTGAGTGTGCATAGAGCCAGTGAAAGAAAGTCAGTGCACAAAAACAATAAACTAAATGGGGTCAATGCAAATAGCAGCCATTTGGTAAGACAAGGGGTGGCGGACTATGCATTTTTGTAAATAACAGCTGGTACACCATATCTAAGGAAGTCTCGAGCTATTGCTCGCCTGAGGTAAAGTATCTCATGATAAACTATAGACCACACTACCTACCTAGAGAGTTTTCATCTGTGTTTTTCGTAGCTGTTTACATACCACCACAGTCAGAGGCTGGCACTAAGACAGCAATGAATGAGCTGTATTCCGCCATAAGCAAACAAGAAAATGCTCACCCCCGCTCCTAGTAGCCGGGGACTTTAATGCAGGGAAACTTAAATCCGTTTTACCAAATTTCTATCAGCATAATTGTGCAACCAGAGGAAAAAAACTCTGGACCACCTTTACTCCACACACAGAGACACATACAAAGCTCTCCCTCGCCCTCCATTTGGCAAAATGGACCATAATTCTATCCTCCTGATTCCTGCTGACAAGCAAAAATGAAAGCAGGAAGCACCAGTGACTAGATCAATAGAAAAGTGGTCAGATGAAGCAGATGCTAAGCTACAGGACTGTTTTGCTAGGAGAGACTGGAATATGTCCCGGGATTCCTCCGATGGCATTGAGGAGTACACCACATGAGTCATTGGCTTCATCAATTGTTTTAAGGACTCTTGGAAGATTAGTCCAAATGGGGACTAAAAGAGATCCAAATAAAATAAAATCAATAAGTGCATTGATGATGTCGTTCCCATAGTGACCGTACGTACATACCCCAACCAGAAGCCATGGATTACAGGTAACATTCGCACTGAGCTAAAGGCTAGAGCTGCCTCTTTCAAGGAGCAGGACTCTAACCCGGAAGCTTATAAGAAATCCCGCTATGCCCTCCGACAAGGTGACTCACGAGGAAGGTCGGGAAATCTTGGGTGCACTCGGCCACGGGACCGTCGGGGACTTCAGAGATGACTCGGAGGCGAGGTGGAATCCCTGGACATGCGAGTGTAATCGAATATACTCTCCATCCGTCGTTCCCGCAATCGCCCATCGATGCGGATGCTCAAAGCGATGAGGGAGTCAAAATCTGTGGGTAACTCCCGAGCCGCAAGCTCGTCCTTAACTTCTTGCCGCACGGATCCCTTTAGCGGGATCATTTTTGTAAACAACCGCTGAATTGCAGAGCGCCAAATAAAATAAAAATACTAAAAATATTTATAATCATGAAATCACAAGTGAAATATACCAAAACACAGGTTAGCTTGTTGTTAATCCACCTATCGTGTCAGATTTTGAAAATATGCTTTACAGCGAAAGCAATCTAAACGTTTGTGAGTTTATCTATCACTAGACAAAACAGTAATAACAGCTAGCCTCAAATTAGCTTGGTCACGAAAGTCAGAAAAGCAATAAAATGAATCGCTTACCTTTGATAATCTTCGGATGTTTGCACTCACGAGACTCCCAGTTACACAATAAATGTTATTTTTGTTCGATAAAGATTAGTTTTATAACCAAAAACCGCCATTTAGTTTGCGCGTTATGTTCAGAAAACCACAAGGCTCGTTCCGATCCTGAAAGGCAGACGAAAATTCCAAAAAGTATCCGTAATGTTCGTAGAAACATGTCAAACGTTTTTTATAATCAATCCTCAGGTTGTTTTTAACATACATAATCTATAATATTTCAACCGGACGGTAACCTATTCAATACTACAGAGAAAGAAAATGTTGAGCTACATCTCTCGTGCGCAGGAACTAATCAAAGGACACCTGATGCGTTTTGAAAAATCTCGCTAATTTTTCAAAATAAAGCTTGAAACTATGTCTAAAGCCTGGTCACAGCCTGAGGAAGCCATTGGAAAAGGAATCTGGTTGATACCCCTTTAAATGGAGGAGAGGCAGGCAACGGAACAGGGATTTTTCCAAATAAAAGGCACTTCCGGGTTGGATTTCCTCAGGTTTTTGCCTGCAAAATCAATTATGTTATACTCACAGACAATATTTTGACAGTTTTGGAAACTTTAGAGTGTTTTCTATCCTAATATGTCAATTATATGCATATTCTAGCATCTGGACATGAGAAATAGTCCGTTTACCTTGGGAACGTTATTTTTCTAAACATAAAAATTCTGCCCCCTAGCTGAAAGAAGTTAACCTCTCTAGGGTACGTGGGACGGTAGCGTCCCACCTCTTCAACAGCCAGTGAAACTGCAGGGCGCCAATTTCAAAACAACAGAAATCCCATAATTAAAATTCCTCAAACATACATGTATTTTACACCATTTTAAAGATACACTTGTTGTAAATCCAGCCACAGTGTCCGATTTCAAAAAGGCTTTACGACGAAAGCAAACCAAACGATTATGTTAGGTGAGTGCCTATTCACAGAATAACACAGCCATTTTTCCAGCCAAAGAGATGATTCACAAAAAGTAGAAATATAGATAAAATTAATCACTAACCTTTGTTGATCTTCATCAGATGACACTCATAGATAGGACTTCATGTTACACAATACATGTATGTTTTGTTCGGTAAAGTTCATATTTATATCCAAAAATCTGAGTTTACTTTGGCACGTTACGTTCAGTAGTTCCAAAACATCCGGTGATTTTGCAGAGAGCCACATCAATTTACAGAAAAACTCATTATAAACGTTGATGAAAATACAAGTGTTATGCATGGAATTTTACATGCACTTCTCCTTAATGCAACCGCTGTGTCAGATTTCAAAAAAGCTTTAGGGAAAAAGCAAACCATGCAATAATCTGAGGTCGGCGCTCAGAGCCCAATCAAGACAACAATATATCCGCCATATTGTGCAGTCAACAGAAGTCAGAAATAACATTATAAACATTCCCTTACCTTTGATGATCTTCATCAGAATGCACTCCCAGGAATCCCAGTTCCACAATAAATGTTTGTTTTGTTCGATAATGTCCATCATTTATGTCCAAATTCCTCCTTGATGTTCTAGCGTTCAGTACACTTTCCAAACTCACAACGCGCGGGCAAGTCCAGCGGAAAGTACGGACGAAAAGTTAAAAAAGTTATTTTACAGTCCGTAAAAACATGACAAACGAAGTATTGAATCAATCTTTACGATGTTTTTAACATAATTCTTTAATAATGTTCCAACCGGAGAATTCCTTTGACTTCAGAAGTGCGATGGAACAGAGCTCGCTCTCAGATGAACGCTCATGGTCAGCGCATGTTCAGGTCATGGTAGACCTTACTCAATCCCCTCTCATTCGGCCCCACCTCACAGTAGAAGCATCAGACAAGGTTCTAAAGACTGTTGACATCTAGTGGAAGCCAACATTACCAATATCCCACTGTATCTTCAATAGGAGCTGAGTTGAAAATCGACCAACCTCAGATTTCCCACTTCCTGGTTGGATTTTTTCTCAGGTGTTTGCCTGCCATATGAGTTCTGTTATACTCACAGACATCATTCAAACAGTTTTAGAAACTTCAGACTGTTTTCTATCCAAATCCTACTAATAATATGCATATGCTAGCTTTTATGGCTGAGTAGCAGGCCATTTACTCTGGGCACGCTTTTCATCCGGACGTGAAAATACTGCCCCCTACACCAAAGAAGTTAACCTCCTCAGAGAAGCCATGAAGGAATATGTCGAACAGTGCTTCCGGGTTCCACGCACTCTCCGCTGCCAACATACAGAAATCCGCTGCATAGTCGGCCACAGTTCGGGTGTCCTGCCGGAGCTGGATTAGCTTCCGGGCAGCTTCTCTCCCGAGAACGGGGCATCAAAGACCGTCCTCACCTCTCCCACGATGAATGTTGAAATTGGCAGAGAGAACCAACAAGGGAACACCATGCCTCAGGGCCACAACTTTCAATGGGAACATGACCCCTACACATTCTGAAATTGCATTTTTGTCCCACACAGTTTTATCATTGCACTGTGATACAAAAAGCGGTGTCGGTGTGCTTTAGAACCATGCAGACGCCTCAGAGTGGTCAGGTAGGCTGTTTGGCGTTATCAACCGGCTGGATTTACAGTGGCAAGAAAAGGTATGGGAACCCTTTGGAAATACCTGGATTTCTGCATAAATTGGTCATAACATTTGATCTGATCTTCATCTAGGTCACAACAATAGACAAACAGAGTCTACTTAAACTAATAACACACAATTATACATTTTCATGTCTTTATTGAACACACCGTGTAAACATTCTATAAGGGCACAGGGCGAGATCCAGATGCAGACATGGGAGGCAGATGGTTCGAGTCTCTGATATTTATTATAATCCAAGGGGCAGGCATGAGAATGGTCGTGGACAGGCAACATATAATTAACAAGGTCAGAGTCCAGGAGGTACAGAGTGGCAGGCAGGCTCGAGGTCAGGGCAGGCAGTATGGTCAGGCAGGCGGGTTCAGAGTCATGGCAGGCAAGGGTCAAACCCGGGAGGACTAGCAAAAGAGAGATAAGAAAAGCAGACACACGGAAAAACACGCTGGTTGACTTGACAAGACAGGACGAACTGGCAACAGACAAACAGGGAACACCGGAATAAATACCCAGGGACTAATGGGGAAAACGGGTAACACCTGGAGGTGGGTGGAGACAATCACAAAGACAGGTGAAACAGATCAGGGCGTGACACATTCACAGTGCAGGGTGGGAAAAGTATGTGAACCCTTGTATTTAATAACTGGTTGACCGTCCTTTGGCAGCAATAACCTCAACCAAACATTTTCTGTAGTTACAGATCAGACCTGCTCAACGGGCAGGAGGAATTTTGGACCACTCCTCTTTACAAAACTGTTTCAGTTCAGCAATATTCTTGGGGTGTCTGGTGTTAACTGCTCTCCTGAGGTCATGTCACAGCATCTCAATCGGGTTGAGGTCAGGACTATGACTGGGCCACTCCAGAAGGCGTATTTTCTTCTGTTGAAGCCATTCTGTTGTTGATTTACTTCTGTGTTTTGGGTCGTTGTCTTTGTTGCATCACCCAACTTCTGTTGAGCTTCAATTGGCGGACAGATAGCCTTACATTCTCCTGCAAAATGTCTTGATACACTTGGGAATTAATTTTTCCGTCAATGATAGAAAGCTGTCCAGGCCCTGAGGCAGCAAAGCAGCCCCAATCCATGATGCTCCCTCCATCATACTTTACAGTTGGGATGAGGTTTTGATGTTGGTGTGCTGTGCCTTTTTTCTCCACATATAGTGTTGTGTGTTCCTTCCAAACAGCTCAACTGTAATTTCATCTGTCCACAGAATATTTTGCCATTAACCCTGTGGAACATCCAGGTGTACTTTGGCAAACTTCAGAATTGCAGCAATGTTTTTTTTGGACAGCATTGGCTTCTTCCGTGGTGACCTCCCATGAACACCATTCTTGTTTAGATTTTTACATATTGTAGACTTGTCAACAGAGATGTTAGCATGTTCCAGAGATTTCTGTAAGTCTTTAGCTGACACGCTAGGATTCTTTTTAACCTCATTGAGCATTCTGCGCTTTGCTCTTGCAGTCATCTTTGCAGGATGGCCACTCCTAGCGAGAGTAGCAACAGTGCTGAACTTTCTCAATTTATAGACAATTTGTTTTACCATGGACTGATGAACATCAAGGCTTTTAGAGATACATTTGTAACCCTTTCCAGCTTTATGCAAGTCAACAATTCTTAATCCTAGGTCTTCTGAGATCTCTTTAGTTCAAGGCATGTTTCACATCAGGCAATTCTTCTTGTGAATAGCAAACTCAAATTTTGTGAGTGTTTTTATAGGGCAGGGCAGCTCTAACCAACATCTCCAATCTTGTCTCATTGATTGGACTCCAGGTTAGCTGACCCCTGACTCCAATTGGCTTTTGGAGAAGTCATTAGCCTAGGGGTTGTTGTTTAAATGTTTAAATGATGTATTCAATATAGACAAGAAAAATACAATAATTTGTGTGATCTTAGTTTAAGCACACTATGTTTGTCTATTGTTGTGACTTAGACACCACCGACCGTGTGAACAGAGGCAGCTGTTGTCTGTGTCTTTTGTGCTTTTTTGCCGAGTTGTAAAAGCAAGCAGAGCAGAAACTGGCTACTCTTTATTTGACTGATGTAGCTGGCAAGGTAACTGCTATTTGACTTAACAGAGAAAAAGTATTTGTTCACAGTACTGAGTTTGTAGTGTAACTGACATGAAATGTTAGCTAATGCATTAGCTACATGTTTCATCCCCTTTTGACTAAAGTTCTGTCTGTAGTGAATGAGCTACCACAGCCAGTTCAGATCTATCCTCTAGCTTTCTGTCTATTAGCAGTATCTATCAGCTGTTGTGTGTATTAAAATGTTTTGTAACCTTTGTTTTGTCCCGTTTCAACAGAAGTAAATTAACTTGGCTTGTTTTCGCCAGTTGATGTACCATTAGAGCTAGCCAAACTTTGGCTAATGTTAGCTAGCTTATTTTTGCATCAATCACACTAGTCTAAACCTGAATCAAACAATGAAACCAGTGGCCAAACGATTGAAGACCAATATTCTGACGTTTTTTTGACAGCTCAATATGAGTTTTTTTATAGTTAGTACAGCAATGTAACATTATTGATCTGTCAGTTTCTCTAGGTAATTCCCTTCTTTTCACACTGACATGGTATAAACAGCTCTACAGGCTTCACTGTCATGGTGCACAGTCGGTACAGAACACTATGCTCATCATGTCTTAGCAGGATCAGATGGTGTCGCAGCAAGGTCAAACAGCCAGGGAAGACCAGTCTACGGAGCTCTGGGGAGTTTTACAGTATATTATAACAACCAGTGAATGGATACACAGTTCCATCTTGAGTTAATATTTTGGGCTCCCGAGTGGCGCAGCGGTCTAAGGCACTGCATCTTAGTGCTAGAGGTGTCACTACAGACACCCTGACTCAAATCCAGGCTGTGTCACAACCGGCTGTGATTAGGAGTCCCATAGGGCGGAGCACAATTGGCCCAGCATCGTCTGTGTTTGGCCGGTGTAGGCCGTCATTGTAAATAAGAATTTGTTTTTAAATGACTTGCCTAGTTAAATAAAATTTAAAATAAATGAAAAAGTTGATGGGTGAGCTACAGACTGGGATCTGGAAATAATGGTCATTTCAATTATTGAACTATTGATTCTATTCTTGGGTAATATAATGTATAAATGTACACCAAGGTAATTCTTTGTCGTGCCTCATCTGAGCAGGATCAGATGGTGACTGGAGTCTCAGGAGGGTCAGGTAATCAGGGAACAGCATTCTCTGATGGAGCTGAAAAACTTTTACAGATGCAACACTTTATTGTCTTTGTGCAGCAAACACTGGACAAGCCAGAAGCTTCAAAGATTGAAACTATTTTAAGGCAGTCTGATAAACCTCTACATGTGATTTCCAAATGGTATCAAGGGTTGATAGAGACTTTTCCTGATGAGACAAAACATGTAAAACAAAAATGTGAGGAAGACCTGGGAGACACTATTGATGGTGATGAATGGATACAGATATGTTTGAATGCCCAGTCATGTTCATATAATCTCAGACATAAATTACTACAGTTTAAGACCATTTAATAGAATGTACTATATGCCAGTGAAACTGAATATCATGCACTCTGAAATGTAATTCCTCTGCTGGAGGTGTAAAACAAAACATATTTGCATATGGAATGCGCTTGTGAAGGCTGGCTGAATTCTGGCAAAGAGTATGTTCTTTATCTCAGCATGTCCACAGATTCTCTTTTCTCCCTGTTTTTGTTTGCCTGGAAATGTTGATAGTGGAGACTGATATCAGAAGAAACTGTGTAACCTAGCATTTATAGCGGCTAAGAAATGCATTGCCATTAAAAATAAGGTTGGTTATCCTCCGACAATGTCACATTGGATGTCAGAAATGTAAAGTTATGTATCACTAGATTAGATATATTACAAGATTAAAGGTATAATGTGCAACTTTCAGAAGGTCTTGATTCCTTATATGGAAAACTGTACGGCAACATAAGTCTGTTTGGAAAACATGCCCACGTCTGGGGAGGTACCTATTTAGGCAATCCCTAGCGGCTGGACTGCTCATCCCTGGCCCTGGGGGTCTGCCGTACTGTTGGTTGTCACTCTAGCCTTGGCCTAATGCACTTGAAACCAATAATGAATGTTTCACTAAGATCCTAAAGCTGAGCGGGGTGTGTTGGGTTGGGGCGCTGCAGGGCGCTGGGGTGATCCAGCTATATAAAAGATCTAGAGTACTCTTAGGCCTTTGATATGAATTACAGTGCCCTCTGTAATTATTGGGTCAGTGAAGCATTTTTTCTTCTTTTGGCTCTGTACTTCAAAAGCGTGGATTTCAAATCAAACAATGACTATGAAGATACAATTTAATTTGAGGGTATTGTCGTCCATTAAGGGTGAACCATTTAGAAAATAGAGCACCTTTTGTACATAGTCCCCCCCCCCATTTTAGGGGAGAAAAAGTATTGTGACAAATTCACTTATATATGTATTAAAGTAGTAAACAGTATTTACATTCATAGCATGACTGCAGACCATGGAGCTCGTGACTCTACACATTTGTTGGATGCATTTGCTGTTTGTTTTGGTTGTTAAAGATGATTGTGTGCCAAATATAAATTAATGGTAAATCATCTATTGTCATTTTTATTGTAAATAGGAATAGATTGTTTCTAAACACTTCTACATTAATGTGCATGCTACCATGATTACAGATAATCCTGAATGAATCGTGAATAATAATCGTGAATGAGTAAGAAACTTAGACGCACAAATATCATATCCCCAAGACATGCTAACCTCTCACCATTACAATAACAGGGGAGGTTATATTTGTGCGTCTAACTTTCTCACTTGTCATTATTCACGATTCATTCAGGATTATCCATAATTATGTTAGCACCCACATTCATGTAGAAGTGTTTAGAAACATATTATATTCTGATTATTAATAAAAGGGACCCCAAAATGACCCCAAAATGTTCATATTTGACTGTGTAGAAATGTAGGAAACAGATTGCCCCAAAATTCTGAGGGATGACCCCCAGACCCCCCGCAAGGTTATGTCCCCCCACACTTTTAAAACGGAAGTTGCACCCCTGCCATGACTTGTTAGAAATCTAGATTAAACTCCTTTGAATTGTGAGTAATATTTATCAGATATTTTATCCAAACTAAATTAGCCAATTACACTAATTACCATTGTTCGTTTGATAAATGGCAGCTGCAGCTAAGGTTGTCTAATTTGAACAACCATGCAGATTGATGTCATACATCCCTCATTAATTTCAATTTGAAAACATAAAGAAATCATTATGGAAAGCATATCTCATTCAGCTGTTAGAGGTTACATTACATACATACTTTTCATACTTTTTAGCCTTGGTCTAATGCACTTGAAACCAATAATGAATGTTTCAAAGATCCTAAAGCTGAGTGGGGTGTGTTGGGTTGGGGCGCTGCAGGGCGGTGGAGCCTTAGGGGCAGGACGGGGCGATCCAGCTATATTTTGTGCAAGTAAAAACAACCATGCAGATTGATGTCATACATCCCTCATTAATTTCAATTTGAAAACATAAAGCAATCATTATGGAAAGCATATCTCATTCAGCTGTTAGAGGTTACATTACATACAGTACATACTTTTCTGACACAAACCCCACAGCAACTCAAAGTATTCAACTGTAACTCTCCAGCCCAAATGGCACCCTAATCCTTATTTAGTAGTGCACTGTATAGGGAATAGGGTGCCATTTGGGATGAAGACAAAGTCTTCAACTAAGTGTCTAGAAAGAAACTACAAAGAGCCCAACAAGTTCAGAAGTACACTCTCACATATCCCCCACTACAGTAAACACTGGCGATGGGCAACATCATTGAACATTGATTAATACACTACATCTTCAACAGGCTTTAAGAGATGTAAGCTGCCAGAGAGGATAGGATAGGTCTGACTATGAGAAAGAGAGGACTGTTCTTCATGTCCTTCATGTTCCCTATGGGAGCTAGCTCTCTACTAGCTGATTACTGCCTGGGGATCAAATGGGAAAGGGAGCCATTCTAATGTACCCATAACTCAAGAGGAACCATGCTATTCAACTATTTGTATGTATTAAATCTGTTAGAAATGGAAGCAATTATTCGTAAGAGCCATTTTGCTATACAATGGGGAATTCTCTGAAATACATTCAATAGAGTCTTGCAAGTGATGATGCATAACCGATTAGATATTACTTTATTACTGGATTGGTCTGCCAGGGAATTGAATTTGCACTGAGTACGAAAGGACCAACCATTATGCTGATAGAATAGGCCCTCTACCTGCAGTGAGACTATGCATTTGGCAAAAAAATATACCAAACCATGCAAACACCTTATCTTTGTATTCACAGAACAGACGTTATGCTACAACACAAAACAATGCTATTTGGAAATGCAATCCTCTTGTCTGTGCTGGGGGACTGCAAGGTTATACTAAAATAAAACAAGGGATAACAATATTTCAGAATGCAATACATAAACCAAACTGGGTGAAACATACACCCTTTCTCATTCTTGAAGGATATCAGATGCCGCTGCAGACACATTTTAAAGGGTAGTATGCACAAACGTGTTCACTTACACCATGGATGTGTCCCAAAAATGCACCCTATTCCCTATAATAGTGCACTACTCTTGACCAGAGCCCAAAGGGTCCTGGTGAAAAGTAGTGCACTACATAGTGTATAGAATAAGGTACCATTTGGGATGTAGACCACTAGTCATAAATGCAATCCTGGTCCTCCATGTCCTCTGAGAACACAGCTCAGAATACAATTTGGTTATCACCGACGGTTTCAGTTCTGAAATGCAACAATACTTCAGGTCACTCTGAGAGCAGAATTAGGATGTGTCCCAAATAGCACCCTATTCCCTATATAGTACACTACTTTTGACCAGATTCAAAAGTAGTACACTATATAAAAATAAGAGTGTAATTTGAGATGCAACCTGTCAGAAGTGTTATGGAGATGTTTCGACGGGTGCCGCATCTCTTGAGTACAGTCGTTTTCACACATCTATGTCACATCAAATTCCAAGACTATTTAAATGATAGTGTTCATTATTATTGTTTGGAAGAAACAGACTGTTCCATAAATTCTATATGGCAGTTGAATGTTAAACTGTACTGCCGTGTCTCTTTTTTTCATCTGAAGTCTAATCCACATGTCTGTGTGGTTGGCCGGGATTCAATCAAAGGCGCTGTCGATTATGTGCCTTTTAGAGGCCGTTTTCCTGACGTTTGCAGAGATTTCATCGTGCTTTTGATTGAATCCCAGCCTTGGTCTTCTAGAAACACGTAGAAGTTGCATTTGATTGCTGCCACAAAGTAATTTTGATGTTCACTTGTAATTATTAGATTGACGATTTCAACAGCAGAGGCCACCTTAAAGAGCAACCATTTACTGGAGCATTTTGCTATTTGGAATTGGAGCTACTAGAGATTTTTGGTAACTACACTGAACAAAAATATAAATGCAACATGCAATTTCAACGATTTTACTGAGTTACAGTTCATATAGAAATAGTCAATATAAATATAAATAAAATGAATTAGTGTCACGTTCTGACCATAGTTCTTTTGTATTTTCTTTGTTTTAGTGTGGTCAGGGCGTGAGTTGGGTGGGTAATCTATGTTTTCTATTTCTGTGTTGGTTTTCTGTGTTTGGCCTGATATGGTTCTCAATCAGAGGCAGCTGTCAATCGTTGTCCCTGATTGGGAACCATATTTAGGTAGCCTGTTTTCTGTTGGGTTTTGTGGGTGGTTGTTTTCAGTCTTTGTGTGTCTGCACCAGATAGAACTGTTTCGGTTTTCACTTTGTTGTTTTTGTATTTTGAGTTGTTCACTTCATTAAATAAGATGAACAATTACCACGCTGCGCATTGGTCCTCTGATCCTTCAAACTTCTCCTCCTCGGACGAGGAGGAAGACGACAGCCGTTACAATTAGGCCCCAAACTATGGATTTCACATGACTGGGCAGGCACACAGCCATGGGTGGGCCTGGGAGGGCATAAGCCCACCCACTTGGGAGCAAGGCCCACCCACTGGGAAGCCAGGCCCAGCCAATCCAAATGAGTTTTTCCCCACAAAAGGGCTTTATTACAGACAGAAATACTCCTCAGTTTCATCAGCTGTCCAGGTGACTGGTCTCAGACGATCCCGCAGGTGACTAAGGCGGATGTGGAGTTCCTGGGCTGGCATGGTTACACGTGGTCTAGAGTTGTGATGCCGGTTGGATGTACTGCCAAATTCTCTAAAACGATATTGGAGGCGGATTATGGTAGAGAAATTAACATTTGATTCTCTGGCAACACCTCTGTGGACATTCCTGCAGTCAGCATGCCAATTGCACACTCCCTCAAAACTCTGTGGCATTGTGTTGGGTGACAAAACTGCATAATTTAGAGTGGCCTTTTATTGTATCCAGCACAAGGTGCATCTGTGTAATGATCATGCTGTTTAATCAGCTTCTTGATATGCCACACCTGTCAGGTGGATGGATTATATTGGCAAAGGATAAATGTTCACTAACAGGAATGTAAACAAATTTGTGAACAAAATTTGAGAGATATAAGCTTTTTGTGTAATGTATTTGGAACATTTCTTGGATCTTTTATTTCAGCTCATGAAACAACAACACTTTACATTTATATTTTTGTTCAGTATACAGGTATGTTTTCATTAGGTTATGGATAGAAAATACAGGTCTTTAAAGGATTTTGTCACAAACATTGCGTTCACTGTTAACTTGTTAGACTTATGTGGATCAAAATCTCTTCAGCCTTTCTCCTTTTGAAAAGCAGCCTGATTCTACATGTTGCTTGGATTAAGACCAAATGGCATGGATTAAGTGATTGGTTGGCTTGGCTTGCATTGGTCCTGTGCTTGCCAGGCCTCACTGGATGGTTGAATAAGCTTGACTAGAATACTATATAAGGCCCTGTCACGCTGTCAGTGCAGTTCCCCCATTCACTGCATGTGCCATTCAGCTTAGGGACATTGGCTCCAATGGAAATTCTCAAGATAAATGTACACAGCTGGTATTGGAAGACTAGCTGACATTTTCAACTAATTGTCGACCAATCTCTCTTCATAAGGGCAAGAGTTGATGGCTGAACTTGGAACTTTGAGGGAGATGGCTTTTGAAATGTCACCTGCACTGAAAAATAACTCATTGGGTCCTAGATTAAATGAAAATATGTTATTTCTCCCCTGGGCCCCGGTGCGAGTTCCCTGCACACACTAAATTAAATTAAACAACGAGATCAGAGTACTTTCAACTGGTGAGACTATTTCTATCTGGTCTGTTCATGTTTCTTGTGTTATTTAAATCTATTAAATAGGCTTACAGTGCATTCGCAAAGTTACTCAGTACTTTGTTGAAGCACCTTTGGCAGCAATTACAGCCTCGAGTCTTCTTCGGTATGATGCTACAAGCTTGGCACACCTGTATTTGCGGAGTTTCTCCCATTGTTCTCTGCAGATCCTCTCAAGCTCTGTCAGGTTGGATGGAGAGTGTCGCTGCACAGCTATTTTTAGGTCTCTCCAGATATGTTTGATTGGGTTAAAGTCTGGGCTCTGGCTGGGCCACTCAAGGACAATCCAAGACTCTCCCTGAAGCCGCTCCTGCGTTGTCTTGGCTGTGTGCTTAGGGGCGTTGTCCTGTTGGAAGGTGAACCGTCGTCCCAGTCTGAGGTCTCTGGAGCAGGTTTTTATCAAGGATCTCTCTGTACTTTGTTCCGTTCATCTTTGCCTCGATCCTGACTAGTCTCCCAGTCCCTGCCGCTGAAAAACATCCCCACAGCATGATGCTGCCACCACCATACTTCACCTTAGGGATGGTACCAGGTTTCCTCTAGATGTGACGCTTGGTATTCAGGCCAAAGAGTTCAATCTTGGTTTTATCAGACCAGATAATCTTATTTCTCATGGTCTGAGAGTCCTAGGTGCCTTTTGGCAAACTCCTTTTGGGCTGTCATGTGCCTTTTACTGAGGAGTGGCTTCCGTCTGGCCACTCTACCATAAAGGCCTGATTGGTGGAGTGCTGCAGAGATGGTTGTCTTTCTGGAAGCATTCTTCCATCTCCACAGAGAAACTCTGGAGCTCTGTCAGAGTGACCCTCGGGTTCTTGGTAACATCGTGAATGTGTGGCCTTTCTAGGACTTATGAAAGGCAGCAAGGCAGACAGTAATAGATGTAAGAAAAATGAGACAATCCTGATAAAACATTGGCAGACAGATGGGCAGACAGACAGATGGAGAGGCAGGCGGGCAGACAGACGGGCAAGCGGGCAGGAAGACAGACGGGCAAGCGGCAGGCAGACAGACAGACGGGCAGGTGGGCAGACAGACGGGCAGGCAGACGGGCGGCCTCAGTGTGCTGGCTTGAGGGAGTTATTGAGGAGCTCTGTAGTAATCTACTTCAATAGTGGGTTGCCCTGGGAGGAAAGACACGCAGAGTTAAAAGCAGGAACAAATCCCTCTCCAGAAGTGGCCTTATTTCTGTCCCTCCCTCTGACTGACAGTCCTTGTACTGAAATAAGAGGCTGCAAGACTGCCCGAAGGGATAAAACCTCCATTGATTCTGATGCAATTTGAGGCAGGCAGGTTACAGACTTGTGCATCCAAAAAGTAAAGGGCTTCGGAATTGGTATTCTGAAAGGTGTTTGGAGTCAGGAGGGAGTGTGGTGTGCACCGCAGTGGCAGTGTTGCATTTGGGGGATCGATACTGGGCTCTTTTGGCTGGATGTAGAGCAGAGGGGAGAACATACTTGTCACACAGCAGCTCTCTGACAGACAGGGCTGAAGGGGCTGAAGGTGGACATTCTGCTGCAGAAGAAACACAGGTTCCTAATCAAACTTTCCACAGGAAACTGTTCACTCCCAGGGCATCTATATTCTCATGTTAGCCCTGCCCTCGTTCAGTAATTTGGGTGGAAGGAGAGAGGAGATTGGAGGTTGTGCAGGAGGCTACTTACTGTAGTGTACTGTAGATGAAAACCATTTGCTGTCTGTCTCTGAAATGTGCACAGCATGGCGAGGTTAAACCATATTTCTGTTCCTTGGTGCATGGTAGTCTTCAATTCCTGTTTTGCCCCTCTCACAAGCTATCGTCTCGCAAACATGGGAGTAATACAAGTAATTTGGAGCACACAGAAGGTGTACTGTACATATTGATTTGTCATGTCGTCAGTTTCCATATGCTGATGATAACTGTTGTTTTACAAGTTGAACATCTAAATGAATGACATCCTGTACTTACAGTATATTGAGTACTCTTATTTTATCAACAGTTAAAGAGCGTCCCTACTTTGCTAAATGTGTGTCGTAGTTCCCAGTAGGGTTGGGCTGTGGAGGCTGTCAGATGTTTGTGTGCGATGCTGCTTACCTGACTGGGGAGTTTGAGTGTTCCTGGGTGGGAAGGAAGGCGACAGATAGACACCGCCTGTTTGATCCCCTGAGTATCTCTCCTTACAGCAGTCACTCCTGATTGATGTAACCTGTCATGTGCTAAACAGATCTATTTTTCCTCATACCCGTACCATATGTTAAGGGGAAGACTGAAGGCAAACACGCTGTTGAGCTCTGTGCTACACTGCTCTCTCCCCACTTTCTCTCTGGCTCCTTGATCTGCTCAGGCTCCCCAGGTTTGGTTCAGAAATTGGGTTGTGTTATACCTGAATGTCAATGGTGCTTTTTACTGAGAGAGAAGGGGTTGACTTTCAGATGTGTTCTGCACACATCAGTGGTAGAGAGCAGCAGAGAAACAGTAAATATTAAGTAGCCTAGTAAGGTATGAAAGCCCTGGCTCTCCCTTTGCTCCTCGGGTGTAAGACATAGTTCTGTTTTTCTCATTTTGCTCAAATTAGTATGTTGGAGCGCTATTAATGAAGATTTGATAAAGCTTGGCCCAGTGTCTCAACAGTGCATGTTTTATGTATTTTACCAAGTTGTTGCTGCTACTGCTGAATTCCTGCCTGGTTTTCACTTTCCCCTCTTTCTTTATTCATGGAAGATCAGCGTTCTTGCTGTTTTGCTTGGCACTTACCTGTTTATTAAAGTTCCAATGCAGCAGTTTTTATGGGTAACAATTAAGTACCTTACTGTAATAGATTTCCATTAAAACTGGCAAAAATAGCTTTTTAGTAAAACATGATTATTTACTATCAGTGGTGGAAAAAGTACCCAATTGTCATACTTGAGTAAAAGTAAAGATACCTTAATAGAAAATGTGAAAGTCACCCAGTAAAATACTACTTGAGTAAAAGTCTAAAAGTATTTAGTTTTAAATATACTTAAGTATCAAAAGTAAATATAATTGCTAAAATATACTTAAATATCAAAAGTAAATTAGATATGTCGAATTCCTTATTTAAAAAAAAACATTTCCTGTACACTCCAACACTCAGACACCTTTTACAAACAAAGCATTTGTGTTTTATGAGTGCCAGATCAGAGGCAGTGGGGATGACCAGGGATGTTCTCTTGAGAAGTGTGAGTTTGAATTTTCCTGTCCTGTTAAGCATTCAAAATGTAACGAGTACTTTTGTGTGTCAGAGAATGTATGGAGTAAAAAGTTCACTGTTTTCTTTAGGAATGTAGTGAAGTAAAATTTGTCAAAAATATAAATATTAAAGTAAAGTACAGATACCCCCCCATAAACGGCTTAAGTAGAACTTTACACCACTGTTTCACAGAGGAAAAAATAATTAAATTTAGATAGTAATGATACCAGGATAATTGTATCTAAGGGTAGCGCATGTTCAATTAAGCATACATATACATTGGTGTAGATTAAAACTAATGATTAATGATTTGAGGTACAGTGGAAATATTATTATTATTAGGTTTTGTTTATAGTTAATTTTTGGGTTTCTGAATCGGTGTAGTATAATGAATGCTAACGAAGTGTTTTGTGTTTTTTCTGGGAAAATGGGGGTGTCATTGTCTCTCTTTGAAATGTTTCCTGGGACTATAATCTTGGGGAGAGTGAGTGAGATTGAGGCCGTAAACTACCAAATTGAAAAGGGCCTGGAAGTTTTTGTGTGTTTTTACCTTAAGGTTTGCAAATACACACACAACACATTTGTTATGACTATTTGTTGGTGTTTTTAAAAAACTATGTTTGATTTGATTTTTTACATTTCCTTTGGGTTTGGTGAGTTTTCCATTTGTTTTAGTGCCAAGGTATTTTAAAGGGGCACACACGCACACACACATTTTTCTGAGTTTTTATTTTCTGAGTTTTAATTAAACACGTGAATTCTTTTGATAAAGGAATGTTCTGGGAACCTGGGATACAACATGTAGGAAATGTTTGACTATTTAAAAAAAAAATGTGTCTAATATAGTAAGAAACCCTTCTTTGAAGGGTTTGTATGACCTATTATGACTTTCCGTTGTGGCTTGATCACCCTCATTGGAAAGCCATTTGGATAATGAATTTAAGGTAATTTGTAATACTGATTTCAAGGTAATTTGTGTAATTGATAAATATGATGGAGTTTATAGTTATTAGCCATATTAACTAGGGGTAGGCTGCTTTAAGTCTATTTTCCTATGACCATATGGGTAAAATCATTTTTCTTTGTGGAGTTTTTCAGAGTAGTGATTTTAATTTGATTAGCTTATTTAAATTGAGTTTTATCTTTTGTACCAGTAGTAGTTTTGTTTTATATATTGCTCTCATGGAGAGTTATGTGTTAAAAATTGGGGAGGATTCAGTTCTTTGAGGTTTTGGATTGAAGTTTACACACCTTGAGTGATATGTGAAGGAGTGTATTGTTGTGTTGTTGTGTTGTCAAAACCCCCTCTAACTGGCTGAAGAAGAGTGACAAAGGTGTTGAATAAGGCCCTGTCCGAACCACTTCTACCGAGAGAAGGGAACCAAGCCAGAAATCGGTGTACAGTATCCGATCTAAGCTATCAACTGCTTTTCTTTCATGTTTTTCTCAGGAGTGTGAGAGGAGTCCACGTGGAGTGAGCATGGAGAGAAATCTGTTCTAAAATTCTCTTATGTTGCTGGTATACTGGTTGACGAATGGACAAGACATAATGGTAAAGGTGAGACATTGAAATTTGGACATTATAATGGGACATCCACTTTGAACTGTAAAGCTATCTGAAGAAGAACGAAAAGGACGCCAGAAGAATCAGTGCCTGTAGGAGGGAGTCGGTCAACTGTGCCAAAAAATTGTTTTAGACTTTTGTGGTATCAGGTTGATAGTAGAGGTCTACACCACGTAAAATTATAGTAATTTAGATTAAGAATGCATTGAGATACTGATCTGTATTATAATCGTGATAAAAAAGTTAATAGTAGAATTCTGGGATAATTATACTGGATGTTAATATAAATGTACATTTTGCCAATGTCGATGTGTGTTAAATTGAGTTTTTTACTTTGAGTGATAAGACCAATTTGAATCACTGAGCAATGTCATTCTAAATTTTGGTTGGATAATTAACTGGGTTCTAATTATGATTTTATTTGGAAATTGAATGATTTTTAAAACTGAAGGACTGTTTTGATTGTTGCTATGAACTAAAGATGTTGACACTATTATAAGCATGTCATGGTGAATGGAGAGGGTGAACTCTGATCTGGAGAGTGAAAATTATCCTAATCTATTTGATCTATAGTCATTGCCTTATAAATAGTGGAATCGTGATGCTTGTCTTGGGTCATGTTCATTAGGCACCAAGGGGAAACATTTTATTTGAACTAGGAGTCATTACCTGGATTTGTTCAATAAGATATGCTAATTTTTGTTTCTGGAATGGAAATAGTCATTTCCAACATACTATGCTGATCCATTGGAGTGTGATAGATAACTAAATATTATTTTATTAAACTCCATTGTTGCATGCATTGGATTATGCATTAAACATGTGCTTTTCACTGTCTATGGAAAATATAGCTTTGTATCTCATAAACTGTATGCATTTTTTTGTTTTTCTTCGTGTGTTCGTGCAGGTGACTGTGTATCATAACCTTCCCAGACAAATTGCTAGAGTGCTTAGGAAATGTGTTGGGGATTGAAATAAGAGACAGTGCTGAGTTTTGGAATGACGCTGGTCATGTGCAGGAACCCCATGCAATGAGTTATTGTTTTATGATTTTTGGTTTATGTAGAATATATGTATTTTCTATGTAAATGGATGTTCTCTTAAATCTTGTAATTTTCTTTTAAGTCGTGAATATTCTCAAAATGGGGGAGATGTCGTGGAAAATTGAAAGATGATGTTTTAATGCTTGTAAAATTGTTATAATGCTTGTATTACATTCTAATAGTTGTTACATTCGACAGAATAGAGTATTGTGTGTGTGTTCCACTGAGGATGGGCCTCTATGAGATAGCACTGACAGAGGAGATTTACGATGTCTTTGGGTAATAAAGCCTAAAGAGCATTCCAGATAACATGAGGTAATGTTATCGTGCTATACCGTACCAGGGTGAGACGGGTTCCAGTTTGGAGTAGGAGGGGGCCAGACACTGGTCTTTACAATGAGAACTGTTGACACAGCAGTAACTGTCTGCTATGTTTTATAGATATCTTTCATACAAATCTTAACCTTTGTGAACTGTTCCTAAGATCTGTGGTTCGTCATGTAAGTTGAGAGGGGTGTATCTTGGCTATAAAAGATCTTTGTACTTTTCTGGTGGCACTCTCAATGGTTCATTATAGATAGCGAGTTGTTGAAAGTCAAATGCTATTACAAAGCTTAATTATTATTAAAGATGTAGTTTAAGTATAACTCTGACTGGTGTGTGAAGTTTGTCTCTCTCTCCTCATTTGGTAATACAGAAAAATGCCACCACACCAGCCTTTCAAAGCCCTTCATGGCTACAGACGTGAGTGCTACGGGTCAATAGTCTTTTAGGCAGGTTACCTTAGTGTTCTTGGGCAAAGGCACTATGGTGGTCTGCTTAAAACATGTTGGTATTACAGACTCGGACGGGGAGAGGTTGAAAATGTCAGTGAAGACAACTTTCCAGTTGGTCAGCGCATGCTCACAGTACACATCCTGGTAATCCATATGGCCCTGCGGCCTTGTGAATGTTGACCTGTTTAAAGGTCTTACTCACATCGGCTGTGGAGAGCGTGATCACACAGTCTTCCAGAACAGCTGGTGCTCTCATGCATGTTTCAATGATATTTTCCTCGAAGCAAGCATAGAATTGTTTAGCTTGTCTGGTAGGCTCGTGTCACTGGGCAGCTCTCGGCTGTGCTTCCCTTTGTAGTCTGTAATGGTTTGCAAGCCCTGCCACATCCGACGAGCGTCAGAGCCGGTGTAGTACAATTCGATCTTAGTCCTGTATTGATGCTTTGCCTGTTTGATGGTTCGTTGGAGCGCATAGCGGGATTTCTTATAAGCTTCCAGGTTTTAGTCCCGCTCCTTGAAAGAGGCAGCTCTAGCCTTTAGCTCAGTGTGGATGTTGCCTGTAATCCATGGCTTCTGGTTGGGGTATGTACGTATGGTCACTATGGGGACATACCCGGGACATATTCCAGTCTGTGCTAGCAAAACAGTCCTGTAGCTTAGCATCTGCTTCATCTGACCACTTTTCTATTAATCTAGTGACTGGTGCTTCCTGCTTACATTTTTTGCTTGTAAGCAGGAATCAGGAGGATAGAATTATGGTCAGATTTGCCAAATGGAGGGCGAGGGAGAGCTTTGTATGCGTCTCTGTGTGTGGAGTAAATATGGTCCAGAGTTTTTTTCCTCTGGTTGCACATTTAACATGCTGATAGAAATTTGGTAAAACGGATTAAGTTTCCCTGCAATAAAGTCCCCGGCTACTAGGAGGGCCGCCTCTGGGTGAGCGTTTTCTTGTTTGCTTATGGCGGAATACAGGTCATTCAATGCTGTCCTAGTGTCAGCCTCTGACTGTGGTGGTATGTAAACAGCGACGAAAAATACAAATTAAAACTCTCTAGGTAGGTAGTGTGGTCTACAGTTTATCATGAGATACTCATATACGACGCCCTCTCACTCCACGGTAAGCCCGGGGAGTTGGCTCAGGTATCCAACCTGGCTTCGCCACACTCCCCTTTAGCCCCCCCCCCCCAAGAAATTTTTGGGTGAGCCTCTCAGGTTTCCAGCCACTCTGCCTTGCAAGCGCCTCATAATGCCGCCTCTCTGCTTTTGATGCCTCCAGCTCCGCTTTGGGACGACGACACTCCCCTGGCTCTGCCCAGGGTCCTTCTCCGTCCAGAATCTCCTCCCATGTCCATTCCTCCTTGTACTGCTGCTGCTGTTGCTGCTGCCCGTTGCCACGCTGCTTGGTCCGGGTTTGGTGGGTGTTTCTGTAACGACTTTCTTCCTGGGGTGAAGTAGAGGACCAAAATGCAGCGCGGTTAGTGTTCAACATGTTTAATTTGAACATAAATGGTGAACACTTACAACAATACAAAAACAACAAATGTGAAAGTCGAGACAGTCCTATCTGGTGCAGAACACAAACACAGAGACAGGAAACAAACACCCACAAAATCCCAACACAAAACAAGCCTCCTATATATGAGTCTCAATCAGAGACAACGACTACCATCTGTCTCTGATTGAGAACCCACACTAGGCTGACATAGAAACAGACAAACTAGACACACAACATAGAATTCCCACCCAGCTCACGTCCTGACCAACTAAACACATACAAAACAACAGAAAACAGGTCAGGAACGTGACAGTATGTGTCTCAAATGGTATCCTATTCCCAATATAGTGCACAACTTTTGATCTGGGCTCTGGCCAAGAGTAGTGCAGTATATAGGGAATAGGATACCATTTCAGATGCAACACACAGAGAGGCCCAGGGTTGTCAGGTGATGCAGGTGAATATTGACCCAGAGGATTCAAGCACTCCATATTAATCACCAGGTAATTCAGAAGTATTGCCTTCATCACTTATCAGAGCTCTTATTTATTCAGCTCCAAGGCTTGCATCCCAAATGGCACTCTATTTCCTATATAGTACACTACTCTTGACCAGGGCCCATAGGGTGCCTATCCACACTATCTAGAGAAAGGGGTGCCATTTATGACTCAGCCCCACACCTTCTAGCACCATAATCACTCTGTTTCTCACAACCGCTTATTGTGAGAGCTCTTATACATGAGCTAGATAATGAATTCAACATCATGAATGTGTGGGCTCTTTGTAAATGAAGAAGTTCAGGTTGACTGTTTAACAAATAGACAAGTATCTTACAAATACTTTTTTTCACCCACCACTGCACAATAAAAACAGGGACCTGTTAAGGGCAAAATATACTTTATGAGCATGTCAAATTAGCTGTTCTCTAAACATTCACATTTATTGTAAAAAAAAATTATGACAACTTTTATATTATGTTAGCAGCATCAGAAATCACTTTTTGAAATTATCCCGACTTTAATTACTAGATCCCACTAATGGAGTCTATACAAACACAGTTTAATTAGACTGTAGCATTGTTTTAGCACCCAGGACCAGCTATTGTAAATCATCCCTAATCACACTGAAAAGCCCATTGGCGGCACCAACGCAATAAGGAGGTGAGTAGAACAGAGAAAAAGAAAGGAGTATATGAAGGAGAACTGGAATTCAACTCCAGTATATTGCAGTATATTCAACTTCAGTATATACTCTTAATATGAAGATCATGTGTTCTATTAGATGCTTGAATATGTTCTATGTCTTAATTATTTCACTGATCATGTGAGTGGTCAGTATGATTCATCATTTACAGGTGTTTAAAAATATATAAATAATTAACAGTACCCAATATCTTTCCAGGTATATGAGTGTCTCATGGTCAAATCGTTTTATTGCAAGGCAATCTAGTACTGAAAGCATAAGTTACAGCTATCTAGCACTGTATAAAAATGTGATTAGTAGTTGACTCAGAGAGAGAGAAAGACTATAGTTGAACAGTTTTGAACAAACTATTTTCTTCAAAAACTAAGGAGAAGCAGCACAGAGAGAGATCTAGCTATATTTCGTTGTATTTTTTTTCTTAGTTTACTTAGCTAATGCAGCTAATTTAGACTACTCACCAACCTGACTTCGAGAGTAATGCTATTTATGTTAGCTAGCTGGCTAAGGCTATCCAACACTGCAACT
This sequence comes from Salvelinus namaycush, assembly GCF_016432855.1. Taxonomy (NCBI): domain Eukaryota; kingdom Metazoa; phylum Chordata; class Actinopteri; order Salmoniformes; family Salmonidae; genus Salvelinus; species Salvelinus namaycush. The sequence goes on along the minus strand of NC_052324.1, from coordinate 32,493,426 downwards.
CATTCAAGTTAAGGTAAGCTTTCAGTTTTATTAATGTATTGCTACTGGGGCCCGACGGTGTAACTGCTAAACAGATTGCTGTACACTACACTTTTTCCTGCGTGATTGTACACATGGATTGAAATGTGGGTTTACTAGCGCATCAGTTCTAGTTAGTTGACTATAACGTGAATATGGTGACAACGATGTAGGCTGTGCAGCGGTTAGCGGTTATGGTATGAAGGTCTGGCTTGGAGAGGTTTTTGTGCCTGGTCACAGACAGCTGTTGACTTGTGCACTGAAGTCCACAAGAAAAGATAAAAGGTGAGAGGAGAGCGTGTAGATGTGTGAATGTCACGGCCGTCGTAGGGAGGAGACCAAGGCGCAGCGTGATAAGCGTACATTCTTCTTTATTTAAAGAATGAACACTGAACAAAACTAACAAAATAACAAAACGAACCGTGAAGCTAATATGGCTAGTGCAGACAGGCAACTAAACATAGAATAAGAACCCACAAATACCCAAGGGAAAATGACAACCTAAATATGATCCCCAATCAGAGACAACGATAAACAGCTGCCTCTGATTTGGAACCAATTCAGGCCACCATAAACCTACACATGCCTAGACTTACAAACACCCCATGACATACAAAGACCCTAGACAATACTAAACAAGCATACCCACCCTCGTCACACCCTGACCTAACCAAAATAATAAAGAAAACATAGATAACTAAAGTCAGGGCGTGACAGTACCCCCCCCCCCCCAAAGGTGCGGACTCCCGACCGCAAACCTGAACTTATAGGGAGGGTCCGGGTGGGCATCTACCCTCGGTGGCGGCTCTGGTTCTGGACGCCGCCCCCCCATCTTTACACTGATCCCTCCGCCTTTGTAGATCCGGACTGCGGATCATCGCCGGAGGCCCCGGACCGGAGACCCTCGCTGGAGAACCCGGGCCGGGAACCATCGCTGGAGACCCCGGGCCTGGGACCTTCGCTGGATACCCCGGGCCTGGGACCTTCGCTGGATACCCCGGACCGTGACCGTCGCTGGAGACCCCGGGCCGGGGACCTTCGCCGGAGGCCACGGGCCGGGGATCGTCGCCGGTGGCCCCGGACTGGGTACCGTCGCCGGAGGCTCCGGACTGGGTACCGTCGCCGGAAGCTCCGGACTGGGTACCGTCGCCGGAAGCTCCGGACTGGGTACCGTCGCCGGGAGCTCCGGACTGGGTACCGTCGCCGGGAGCTCCGGACTGGGTACCGTCGCCGGAAGCTCCGGACTGGGTACCGTCGCCGGAAGCTCAGGACTGGGTACCGTCGCCGGAAGCTCTGGACTGGGTTCCGTCGCCGGAAGCTCTGGACTGGGTACTGTCGCCGGAAGCTCTGGACTATGGAAGCGCACTGGAAGCCTGATGCGTGGTGCCGGAACTGGTGGTACCGGGCTGAGGACACGCACCTCAGGGCGAGTGCGGGGAAGAGGCACAGGCCATACTGGAGTGTGGAAGCGCACTGGAGGCCTGATGCGTGGTGCCGGGACTGGTGGTACCGGGCTGAGGACACGCATCTCAGGGCGAGTGCGAGGAGCAGGAACAGGACGTACTGGACACTGGAGGCGCACTGAAGGCCTGGTGCGTGGTGCCAGAACTGGTGGTACCGGGCTGGGGACATGCACCTCAGGGCGGGTGCGGGGAGCAGGAACAGGACACACTGGGCCGTGGAGACGCATTGGATATCTGGAACGTAGAGCTGGCTCAATGCCCATTCTAGCCTGGTAAATGCGAGGAGCTGGAATAGAGTGCACCGGGCTAAGAATGCGAACTGGAGACACCGTGCGCATCTCTGCATAACACGCTGCCTGACCAGTCACACGCTCCCCACAGTAAGCACGAGGAGTTGGCTCAGGTCTCCAACCTGACTCAACCAATCTCCTCGTGTTCCCCCCCAATTTTTTTATTGGGGCTGCCTCTCGAGCTTCCGTGCTAGCCGTTTCCCCTCATATCTTTGCCATTCCTCCTGCGCTGTTTCTACCTGCTTCCATGGCAGAGTCTTGTTCCCTGCCATTACCTCCTCCCAGGTCCAGGATGTCCTCCACTCATCTTTCTCCCGGGTCCATGATGTCCGCTCCTCATTCACACGCTGCTTGGTCCTTTTATGGTGGGTTCTTCTGTCACGGCCGTCGTAGGGAGGAGACCAAGGCGCAGCGTGATAAGCGTACATTCTTCTTTATTTAAAGAATGAACACTGAACAAAACTAACAAAATAACAAAACGAACCGTGAAGCTAATATGGCTAGTGCAGACAGGCAACTAAACATAGAATAAGAACCCACAAATACCCAAGGGAAAATGACAACCTAAATATGATCCCCAATCAGAGACAACGATAAACAGCTGCCTCTGATTTGGAACCAATTCAGGCCACCATAAACCTACATATGCCTAGACTTACAAACACCCCATGACATACAAAGACCCTAGACAATACAAAACAAGCATACCCACCCTCGTCACACCCTGACCTAACCAAAATAATAAAAAAAACATAGATAACTAAGGTCAGGGCGTGACAGTGAAGGAATTATACAACGAGCAAAGTGATGATTGTCACGTGACTAGGGGGTATTCTAGTTTAATATTTCTATGTTGTGTTCTAGTTTATATTTTCTATGTTGGTGTTTTGAATGATTCCCAATTAGAGGCAGCTGGTAATCGTTGTCTCTAATTGGGGATCATATTTAAGTAGATATTTCTCCCACCTGTGTTTGTGGGATATTGTTTTGTGTTTGTGCCTGTGCACATCCTAGTCACTTTTCGTTATTTTTTTATTGATTTATTGTTTTTGCTTTAAGTTTCACTTTGAAATAAATATGTGGAACTCAAACTCCGCTGCGCATTGGTCCCGTTCCTACGACAACCGTGACAATGATGCTGTATGTGGCTGCTATGAAAGGGAACCGTGTGTGCGGGTGACCAGTGTGCGGATGTTCATTCTGCTGAGTCTGTTGCGAAACATTTCTTAAACAGAAGCAAACGTAACGAAATGGGGAGGGACCTACCTGAATTTGTTTCAATAGAAACTCTTGTTTTAGTTGCAAAACAGATTTTTTTTGCAACTGTTTGGACTAATGATTACACCCTAATGATCAGATTGATGTAGGCAAGAGTGTGTGAGGCGGTATTGAAGGTGTCACTGTCTGTCACCTTGATTGCTCCAGTTTGTCTCTCGACCTGGGCACCTACATTATAAACTTTAATTTGTGGGCTAGATGGTAGCAACCTCATGATGGGTATAATGTAGGGCAAATTTGACTAACATGTAATAGCCTAACCCTATCGATGTTACATTGAGCTGGGTGAATGGAATATGAATGACAGTCATCCAATATGCTGTAATAGAAATAAGGCCATGCTCAGAAAAAAAGAAAATGTTTCTCTCTAATCTTGAAGAGCACAAACCTCCACTGGTGTTGACCCACCTATGTTCCTCACCTATAGATGTGTAACTCAGCTACTGTGCCTCAACATGCTTATTAGTGCAGTCGAAGTTCAACGTTTTCATTTGTCAAATTGCAGACAGCAGACACTCTCTGAAATATTTGTTAATAGATTAAAAGGCACCAGTTCCAGTTCATATTTACTAGACCATTTACCACTAATCAATAAAGCATAAGATAAAAACACACGCTATACATAAATAGATAGAAAAACAACAAATATAATATAAACTCAGCAAAAAAAGAAACTTCCTCTCACTGTCATCTGCGTTTATTTTCAGCAATATTCAGCATATTTGTATCAACATAACAAGCTTCAACAACTGAGACAAACTGAACAAGTTCCATAGACATGTGACTAACAGAAATGGAATAACGTGTCCCTGAACAAAGGGGGGGTCAAAATCAAAAGTAACAGTCAGTATCTGGTGTGGCCACCAGCTGCATTAAGTACTGCAGTGCATCTCCTCCTCATGGACTGCACCAGATTTGCCAGTTCTTGCTGTGAGATGTTACCCCACTCTTCCACCAAGGCACCTGCATGTTCCCAGACATTTCTGGGGGGTATGGTCCTAGCCCTCACCCTCCGATCCAACAGGTCCCAGACCTGCTCAATGGGATTGAGATCCGGGCTCTTCGCTGGCCATGGCAGAACACTGACATCCCTGTCTTGCAGGAAATCACGCACAGAACGAGCAGAATGGTTGGTGGCATTGTCATGCTGGAGGGTCATGTCAGGATGAGCGTGCAGGAATGGTACCACATGAGGGAGGAGGATGTCTTCCCTGTAACGCACAGCCTGCAATGTAACGCCTGCAATGACAACAAGCTCAGTCCGATGATGCTGTGACACACCGCCCCAGACCATGACGGACCCTCCACCTCCAAATCGATCCCGCTCCAGAGTATAGGCCTCGGTGTAACGCTTATTCCTTCGACGATAAACGCAAATCCGACCATCACCCCTGGTGAGACAAAACCGCGACTCGTCAGTGTATATAACTTTTTGCCAGTCCTGTCTGGTATAGCGATGGTGGGTTTGTGCCCATAGGCAACGTTGTTGCCGGTGATGTCTGGTGAGGACCTGCCTTACAACAGGCCTACAAGCCCTCAGTCCAGCCTCTCTCAGCCTATTGCGGACAGTCTGAGCACTGATGGAGGGATTGTGCGTTCCTGGTGTAACTCGGGCAGTTGTTGTTGCCATCCTGTACCTGTCCCGCAGGTGTGATGTTCGGATGTACCGATCCTGTGCAGGTGTTGTTACACGTGGTCTGCCACTGCGAGGACGATCAGCTGTCCGTCCTGTCTCCCTGTAGCGCTGTCTTAGGCATCTCACAGTATGGACATTGCAATGTATTGCCCTGGCCACATTTGCAGTCCTCATGCCTCCTTGCAGCATGCCTAAGGCACGTTCACGCAGATGAGCAGGGACCCTGGGCCTCTTTCTTTTGGTGTTTTTCAGAGTCAGTAGAAAGGCCTCTTTAGTGTCCTAAATTTACCTAACTGTGACCTTAATGCCTACCGTCTGTAAGCTGTTAGTGTCTAATCGACCGTTCCACAGGTGCATGTTCATTAATTGTTTATGGTTCATTGAACAAGCATGGGAGACAGTGTTTAAACCCTTTACAATGAAGATCTGTGAAGTTATTTCGATTTTTACGAATTATCTTTGAAAGACAGGGTCCTGAAAAAGGGATGTTTCTTTTTTTGCTGAGTTTACAAGAGACAAACAACAAATACGATATAAAAGAGACAACTGCCTGGATTGGGAATGCTCAGAGGTGAGGGACAGTGATGGGTCAATATGTTTGCCTATCCACGAGCTCTTGTAACTTGAAGTAAACAATCAACAAACATTACAGACACATGCCCATAGCTCAGGTGTAACAAGAATTATGTATTGATACAGTATGTTGAAGATAAGTACTGTAGGTGTAGCCGTTCACTGAAAATGGATTACAGTATAGGTTTTCGCTTGTTTTTATTCTGCTTTTATAGATATATATATATATTTTATTTTTTCCTCATTTCAGTTGTAGCCTTTAACAGATTGTTTTCTTCTCAGATATAGCCTGGTTTCCTTTATATCCACACATTAATACTTTAGAGACTTGGGTCTGTTCTTGTCGCATATTGTCAGAAGTCCTCAAATGAATTGATGTATTTAAAAGTGAATGTGTCTGCATGCCATTTGTATTGTCACAGTTTATACATTAAAGGTACAGATACACATTGTTTCAATGTTTAGTAATGCACATTGTTCTCAACCATTATCTTTAACTAATCCTGGTCCATTTATGGCAATTTTCGAGTTGAGATCTATGTGACCTATGTAGCGGCAGGGTAGTCTGACTGCCCTATGTTGGTTCCACCGCTAGAGTTTAGGTTCCACAGTGAGCGCCGCTCCCTCTCCCAGTGATGTCTTCCATCTAATGCCAAAGGCCTCTACAACGCCTGCATACTTATCTGCATCATTTAATCTCACATTTCCATAGAAGACCTGGTTGATTAAATGTTTGATTATTATCTTGACGCAGCAGTTTCTGATAGATAGTGGCCTACAGTATGTGAAGGGCTGATCCTGCAGAGTACAAGCGTTGGCAGCATTGTGGCTGTGCATCTGTGATTAAAGGATACGCCAAGTGAAAGCCCTTTCAAATCAAATAAAATAAAATCAAGTTTATTTTATATAGCCCTTCGTACATCAGCTAATATCTCGTATTGCTGTACAGAAACCCAGCCTAAAACCCCAAACAGCAAGCAATGCAGGTGTAGAAGCACGGTGGCTAGAAAAAACTCCCTAGAAAGGCCAAAACCTAGGAAGAAACCTAGAGAGGAACCGGGCTATGAGGGGTGGCCAGTCCTCTTCTGGCTGTGCCGGGTGGAGATTATAACAGAGCTATGCCAAGATGTTCAACATGTTCATAGGTGACAAGCATGGTCAAATAATAATCATGAATAATTTTCAGTTGGCTTTTCATAGCCGATCATTAAGTTATCATCTTTCAAGGCCATACGTGACTTTCGGCGACAATAATGACAATAATGACTACTATTGGAGTGGCACAGTGCCACTTTAAACAGAATCCCAGACCAGATAGGATGAGGAAGAGATCAAAATACTTCCGATTTGCCTTATCGGGGTGAGCGGAGAGCTGGCTGGGTGGTGAAGTTACTGCCCCTTTGCTTTCTCATATGGTCATAATGGCAGGGACAGCATAGTGAGCATTGAGCAGGGTATTTTCATGCAACCCATGAAGCCTTGAGAGTTTGAGCACATTTCAGGTGTTTAGCTGAACGTTACCTTTATTTGCATGATTTCTTTCCGTGAAATCACAACGCGTAACTCATTTCATGTAATTAGCTAGCACATGAGACTGTTGATACACACACTCCAGTTTTGGGCTCCGCTCCACAAAAACTCTCACAGCCTATAAAAATCGCACAGAACCCCACAGAATACTTCAGTAGCTACACAGCAGGAAATCACTGGTGAACAGAGCAACACAACACAGTTAACATATTCCTGTAGTGTTTGTTCCTGGACTGGTACCTTGTTTCTTTAGCGAGCGAGGCCACCCCGTCAGGCGTGACGAGGCGGTGATCTCTGTGTTGTTGTTTTGTTTCTGTGAGACCAGGCTCGGCCCCCTGCTACTCCCTGTAATTATTTGGCTGCTTGACTGGAATGCTGCCTGACATTTTCTATTCCCTTGCAAGCCTGGGAAATTGGAACAAAAGCATGCATTATTGCTCACTCTGTGCTGAGCGTATTGATTTGGATGTGTGTGTGTATGGGTCTTGGTTCTTTGTAGAGAGCACCTTTTCACACAAAGAATACTTTTTTTCTGATGTTATTTCAGATGTTTTGACATAATATGATGAGCATGCGTGATCATTTTTATATGCATTCATCCAACTACTCTATATATACAAAAGTATGTGGAAACCTTTCAAATTAGTAGATTTGGCTATTTCAACCACATCCGTTGCCGACAAGTGTATAAAATCAAGCACATAGCCAATGTTGACAAACATTGGAAATAGAATGGCCTTACTGAAGAGCTCAGTGACTTTCAACGTGGCACCATCATAGGATGCCACCTTTCCAACAAGTCAGTTCATCAAATTTCTGCTCTGCTAGAGCTGACCTTGTCAACTGTAAGTGCTGTATATTGTGAAATGGAAACATCTAGGAGCAACAACACCTCAGCCACGAAGTGGTAGGCTACACAAGCTAACAGAACTGGACCGCCGAGTGCTGAAGCGCTTAGCGGGTAAAAATCGTCTGTCCTCAGTTGCAACACTCACTACCAAGTTCCAAACTGCCTCTGGAAGCAATGTCAGCACAAGAACTGCTCGTCGGGAGCTTCATGAAATGGGTTCCCATGGCCGAGCAGCCGCATAGAGGCCTAAGATCACCTTGCGCAATGCCAATCGTCGGCTGGAGTGGTGTAAAGCTCACCGCCACTGGACTCTGGAGCAGTGGAAACGCGTTCTCTGGAGTGATGAATCATGCTTCATCATCTGGCAGTTGGGTTTGGCGGATGCCAGGAGAACGCTACCTCCCTGAATGCATAGTGCTAACTGTAAAGTTTGGTGGAAAAGGAATAATGGTCTGGGGCTGTTTTTTATGGTTTGGCCTAGGCCCCTTAGTTCCAGTGAAAGGAAATCTTAACGCTACGCCATACAATAACATTGTAGACAATTCTGTGCTTCCAACTTTGTGGCAACAGTTTGGGGAAGGCCCTTTCCTGTTTCAGCATGACAATGCCCCCGTGCACAAAGCGAGGTCCATACAGAAATGGTTTGTAAAGATGGGAATGGAAGAACTTGACTGGTTTGCACATAGCCCTGACCTCAACCCCATCGAACACCTTTGGGATGAATTGGAACACCGACTGCGGGCCTAATTGCCCAACATCAGTCCCCAACCTCACTAATGCTCTTGTGGCTGAATGGACGCAAGTCCCTGCAGCAATGTTCCAACATCTAGTGGAAAGCCTTCCCAGCAGAGTGGAGGCTGTTATAGTAGCAAAGGGGGGACCAACTCCATATTAAGGCCCATGATTTTGTAATGAGATACTCGACGAGCAGGTCTCCACATACTTTTGTTCATGTTGTCACGGCTCCTCCTCTGCAGTGCAGGGGGCGGTTCCTCCTGCAGGCAGAGGAGGGTCGTTAGTGATTGGAGCCACCTGGGCTCAGGGTATAAAACTGCTTCACTAATCACCTCTCTCTCTCTCTCTGCTCCTCCAGGTATGATCCTGTTTTGTTTGTTCCTTTGTAGTTTTGCATAGTTTTCACTCAGTCGTGTTCACACACACATATTCACGCATCCATGCACTTTACATACACCTTACATTATGATACTTCCACACCTCATTCCTTTTTCTTAGTTTAAAGTTAATAGTTTTGTTTATAATAAAGAACACTTTTAATTGGCCTATACCTGTTGTTCGTGTCCCCTCATTTTTGTCACAGGCTATGAGCCGGCTTGTGACAATGTGGTGTTTGTCCAATCATAAATATTATACATATATCATGTCATTGTTGAATACTCGTTTCTTATTGGCTTGAAATGTATTTTAGAGCGTGCTTTATTTCCCTATTATGCACAATATATTTGCACGGTATAATTCAATGGCTATAGTTCTTACATGTTCTATGTTTGAGCTGCTTTTGAAAGCAAACGTCGAATTGAAAACATTATTTTCTTTATGGAATTTGATTTTCTTAATAGCAAGCTAGGAGTGATGGTTTGGTTAGTTAAACTAGCAAGGCTGTTAGCAACAGAAGTTGTCTTGGTAATCAAACTATCTAGTAAACTTGCTAGCTACGTCAGTGGATGTTGAACACATTTCTACTTGCAATGAACACATTTCTAGCAGTAAATGTGTTAAAATATAGCCATGGTATAAAAGAGATAATCAACTCGGGATCCTAGGACTCCTATGCGTTTCCTGGAAAATAATGCAACTCCCGTGGAAGGTTAGTTCCGCTCCGCTAGCTTGCTGTGGAACACAGCTTCCACGTCTTTCATTATTTCCCAGAGAGCGCATAGCTCCTCGTTGATTATCCCTTACGTAGTATAATGGATTAAAGTTCAGCAGCATTTCAGTAGCAGGGAAAAAATGCTACTGTATCTTTGCTTTTGACAAATTTTGGCATTGTTGCTACTGGTGTGGTCAAATAAAATTGCAGTATAGTTTTGAGTTTCATCTCCCAAACTTTATGGGAAACAACATCTATCTGCTTTAGAGTTGCAACCTCAATGTCCACTGATATTCACACTGAACATACTGAAGGCCAGTGGAGAGACAGAGTTCTTTTGCAGTACAATAGTGTATGGACTATGGAGAGTGAACCCATGGGAAGAATGTTAATGATTAATTCATCAGTGAAGGTCTCCTACTGTCCTTGGGTGTGATGTGACAAGCTGAGACGAGCACAGAGAATCGGGACATCATGACCTGGGCCAGTCAGGGACACCTACTTCTACTTATATCAATACCAGGAAAGAGAGAACTATCTACTTATATCAATACCAGGAAAGAGAGAACTATCTACTTACAGTTGAAGTTGGAAGTTTACATACACTTAGGTTGGAGTCATTAAAACTTGTTTTTCAACCACTCCACAAATCTGTTGTTTACAAACTATAGTTTTGGCAAGTCGGTTAGGACATCTACTTTGTGCATGACACAAGTCATTTATCCAACAATTGTTTACAGACAGATTATTTCACTTATAATCACTGTATCACAATTCCAGTGGGTGAGAAGTTTACATACACAAAGTTGACTGTGCCTTTAAACAGCTTGGAAAATTCCAGAAAATTCTGTCATGGCTTTAGAAGCTTCTGATAGGCTAATAGACATCATTTGAGTCAATTGGAGGTTTACCTGTGGATGTATTTCAAGGCCTACCTTCAAACTCAGTGCCTCTTTACTTGACATCATAGGAAAATCAAAAGAAATCAGCCAAGACCTCAGAAAAAGAATTGTAGACCTCCACAAGTCTGGTTCATCCTTGGGAGCAATTTCCAAACGCCTGAAGGTACCACGTTCAACTGTACAATCAATAGTATGCAAGTACAAACACCATGGGACCACACAGCCATCATACCGTTCAGGAAGGAGACGCGTTCTGTCTCCTAAAGATGAACATACTTTGGTGCAAAAAGTGCAAATCAATTCCAGAACAACAGCAAAGGACCTTGTGAAGATGCTAGAGGAAACAGGTACAAAGGTATTTATATCCACAGTAAAACGAGTCCTATATCGACATAACCTGAAAGGCCGCTCAGCAAGGACGAAGCCACTGCTCCAAAACCGCCATAAAAATCCAGACTACGGTTTGCAACTGCACATGGGGACAAAGATCGTACTTTTTGGAGAAATATCCTCTGGTCTGATGAAACAACAATAGAACTGTTTGGCCATAATAACCATCTTTATGTTTGGAGGAAAAAGGGGGAGGCTTGCAAGCCGAAGAACACCATCCCAACCGTGAAGCACGGGGGTGGCAGCATCATGTTGTGGGGGTGCTTTGCTGCAGGAGGGACTGGTGCACTTCACAAAATAGATGGCATTATGGGAAGGGAAATTATGTGGATATATTGACGCAACATCTCAAGACATCAGTCAGGAAGTTAAAGCCTGGTCGCAAATGGGTCTTCCAAATGGACAATGACCCCAAGAATACATCCAAAGGTGTGGCAAAATGGCTTAAGGACAACAAAGTCAAGGTATTGGAGTAGCCATCACAAAGCCCTGACCTCAATCTTATAGAAAATTTGTGGGCAGAACTGAAAAATCGTCTGCGAGCAAGGAGGCCTACAAACCTGACTCAGTTACACCAGCTCTGTCAGGAGGAATGGGCCAAAATTCACAAATTATTGTGGGAAGCTTGTGGAAGGCTACCCGAAACGTTTGACCCAAGTTAAACAATTTATAGGCAATGCTACCAAATACTAATTGAGTGTATGTAAACTTCTGAAAATAAAGTGGTGATCCTAACTGACCTAAGACAGGGAATTTTATTGAAAAGTAAATAAAAAGTATTCCCCTCAGCCCACCCCCTCTTCGTTACTTTTCAATCCTCCAAATTGGTTCTCCCTTATTTTCTTGAATAACACTGTTGTTGTTTTTTGGTTTACTATTTGTCTTTGTCTGGACTGAGACTACTGCATTTAGGCCTATTTCACACAATGTTTTTATTGCCTATTCTTGGTTTGGAGCCTAACCCTGTAGTTTCTACCATTTTCTATAGATACCACCTACTGTTTTTGGTACGCATACTATATTGTTCTTGCTCTACTTTCCTGAATGATTATTACTCACAAAAGGTTATAGAAATATGTTTTGTCAGTCTGGGCAAATAGGGTGACCTTGATAAGGTTCAAGAGGCAGCATTTATTTTCTCTTCGTGGTAAAATCATTGCAGGTTATACAGGGTGGTTTGGATTGTTTTCCTGCCATTTAGTGTAACTTTTTAGTGTCAAGTAGTGTGAAGTATACTACTTTGTTTTAAACTGAGCGCATTAAGTCATACTTTAGTGTCAAATTATGACAAAATAGTGGAGAGAAACATAATAAAAACTGCATTGTATTAATAATGTATTATTCAACATTAAACATGCATCTTCACACGCCTACATGATTAATCAGATTACAATAATGTACAGTATATGATGGGATATATAATTCTACTTTTATGCTAATCAGAAATCTGTCAGGAAATGTGATTTACTAGGGCCTGCTAATTAAACCAAAGGATTTATAGAAATGATAACCACAATATGCTTCCTCAGATAAAGTAAAATATGTATCAGTACATTCGGAAAGTATTCAGACCCCTTGACTTTTTCCCAAAAATTTTATGTTACAGCCTTATTCTAAAATGGATTAAATCGTTTTTTTCCCTCATCAATCTACACACAATACCCCATAATGACAAAGCAAAAACATGTTTTAATATTTTGGGGCAAATTTTATATATATATAAATATAAAAACTGAAATATCACATCCTAATGTAGAAAAACTGGCTCAAATTTAAGATCCTAAATCTGTACGGTATTTCCAGACACCCAGTAACCCAAACCATATAAAGGGCTATATATTTCTTCCTAAATAAGATAAGGTACTGTACTCTGCTCCAAGTGTGCATGCTGCTTCTGAGTGTATCATGCCCTATGGCTGTGATCTATTGGGCGTTTGGAAGCATGGCAGCTTGAGCGTGTATGATATGCAACTTCAAACATGCCCTTTACAGACTGCAGAGTTCAACTGTGATCTCCTGTCAGGCTAGTTGAGGTGATCACAGGGTAAGCGCTTTAGGCCTAAACGACTCTCCTGACTTCTATTGCTTCATTGTTGCCTCAAAAACTCCAAGGTAACCAAGGAGGCTTCAGTTTAATGGGTGTACTGTAGGAAATGAGGTAAAGGGATGAATGAATAAAGCAATGAATGAATGAATGAATGAATGAATGAATGAGTGGGATCAACCAATAACATTTATTTTATATGAAGCCCTTTTTACATCAGCAGTTGTCACAATGTGCTTTACATGATGAATGAATGAACGAACAAATGTATTAATGGATGAATGAATGAATGAATGAAGCTGACTGGTCATAAGAACACATACATTGGAGATGTTTATCATGGTCAGAACCCCGGTTCTCTGATAATGAGTGGTTGGCTAGGTGGTTAACCCTGATTGAGAACAAGCGCCATACCCAGTCTGTGTGTTACCAGCCATAGTCTGCATTAAGAGCCTGCTGCCTGGCTGTTAATTTACTAACCAAAGATGTTGTGCAAGATCCAGTGTATTTGCTTCTTTAACAAACAGACTGTATTGGAGAGAATGTTAAATGTAATGTTGTATACCAACGTTTTGTAACCTTTCCATAGGCCTATAGCATCATTTTTGGTAGGAGAAACAACATCAATGTCCTGAGTATAACACCAGTGCCATAGTGGAAAAGCCCTACTACTCTCATTGTTCTATTGCTTTAAGAATTCATCACACCAATCCAGTTGGAAGCCTGTGGGTTAGAGGTTACCTCTGACATCCACCCCAGGAAAGCGCAGGACTCAATATAGTGCTGGGCAATAAGACATAAGCCATAAACCTATTTTCCTGTCTATCTGCAGAGGAAACACATACGGTTCCAATAAGAGCCAACAAGTATAGTAATACATTTTGCATTGACCTTATTGCCTAGAGTATAATTCTGATTAATTCCTCCATCCTAGCTTATGGGGCAATACCTTCATATGAGACACTGTGCTTCCCATCTCAGATCCAATAATGTTGTCTCTGGTTTTATTGGTATTTGGATCATTCAAAGGTGCCAATCTTGCAATATTGGTGAAAGGTTTATAAAATGTTTGAAGTTCGGGAACAAAACAGAAATTGTAGAAAAGAGTTTCCATTTTCCCATAAAATGGAGAGAACATATTTTCAGAAGAAAATAATCAGAAAGGAACAAAACAGAAATGATAGAAAAACGTTAAAATGTTTCCCTAAAATGGAGATAAAACATATTTTCACATGAAAATAACCAGAGAAGGAGCATGCCTCAGCCGTCCAGTAATATCCTAAGGTCAAACACACTTGGCAATTTCATATTCTAATTTCAATAGTGGCGGTCGGTGCCGTTTAAGATAAGGGAGGACGATTTTTACTTTTCATGAACATGGCCTTATTTCTATTACAGAATATTGGATGACCAGGGGCGCAACTTTGGTTTTAGAAGTGGGGGGGGGGGCATAATTAATTACAGCTCGCATTACAGCGTTCGCATGGTCCTAAAGCACACCGTACCTTGTTTTGTATCACATTGTAATGATAAAACTGGGAGGGACAAAAATGCAATCTCAGAATGTGGGGGGGGACATGTCCCCCCGTCCCGGTGAATGTTGCACCCCTTTGGATGACTGTCATTCATATTCCATTCACCCAGTTCAATGTAACAGCGAAAGGTTTAGGCTTCTACATGATTCTCAAATGTTCCCTATACCCATAATGAGGTTGCTCAAACCTAGCCTATGAATGAAAGTTTACAACGTAGGTGCACACAGGTCAAGAGAAAAATTTGAGGTGACAGACAGTGACACATGGACAGACGTGACACAATCAATACCGCCTTGCACACTCTTGCTTGCATCTAGCTGATCTAGGGTGTAGTCATTAGTCCAACAGTTGCAAACTGTTTCTATTGGCCAAATTCAGGTATGTTTATCCCTGTTTCGTTCAGTTTGGTTTCGTTTAAGAAACGTTTTTCAACAGCGGAATGAATACACCCCAGATCACGCGGAAACACGGTTAACTTTCACAGCAGCCACGTTGTATTCCTTCTCACATCTATGAGGTCCCCTCCTCTCACCTTTTCCCTTCGCTTGTGGACTTCAATGCATAACATATCAGCTGTATGTGACCAGGCAAAACAACTTTCCAAGCCAAACCATATCATAACCACTACACACAGCCTACATCTTTTTCACCATATTAGCTAAAGTAACGTCAGAGTCAACATAGCTAATAGAACTAACGCGTTAGTAATCCCGCTACAATCATGCAGTAAAGTTAGTGTACTGTCAGTAAGCAGTTTAGCACTTACAATGGCGGGCCCCAGTAGCAATACATTTAGAAATAAACAAAAGCTTATCTTGACTTGGAAGAGTTCCAGTTTTGTGTTGGATAGTCATAGCCAGCTAGCTAATATAGCATACCTCTGTTTAATCAGGTTGTAGGCTAAACTAGCAAGCTGCATTTGCTAGCAGTGAAACTGAAACTGAAAATAATCATGAAATATCTCTCTCTATCTCTCTCTTGCTTCTCCTTCATTTCAGAAGAAATGTATTTGTTCAAAACTGTACAACTATTGTCTTTCTCTCTCTTTGAGTCTACTAATCACCACATTTTATGCACTACAGCAGTGGTTCCCAAACTTTTTATAGTCCCGTACCCCTTCAAACATTCAACCTCCAGCTGCGTATCCCCTCCAGCATCAGGGTCAGCGCACTCTCAAATATTGTTTTTTGCCATTGTTGTAAGCCTGCCACACACACTATACGATACATTATTTAAACATAAGAATGAGTGTGAGTTTTTTGTCACAACCCGGCTCATGGGAAGTGACAAAGAGCTCTTATAGGACCAGGGCACAAATGATAATATAATAATAATCAATAATTTTGCTCTTTATTTAGCCGTTACATATAAAACCTTATTTGTTCATCGATAATTGTGAATAACTCAACACAGGTTAATGAGAAGGTTGTGCCTGAAAGATGCACATAACTCTGCAATGTTGGGTTGTATTGGAGAGAGTCTCAGTCTTAAATCATTTTCCACACACAGTCTGTGCCTGTATTTAGTTTTCATGCTAGTGAGGGCCGAGAATCCACTCTCACATAGGTACGTGGTTGCAAAGGGCATCAGTGTCTTAACAGCACGATTTTCCAAGGCAGGATACTCTAAGCACAGCCCAATCCAGAAATCTGGCAGTGTCTTCTGATTAAATTCAATTTTCACAGAACCGCTTGTTGCAATTTCATTGAGGCTCTCTTGTTCAAATTTCAGTAAGTGTACTAATTGCGCACCCAACTTACTCAGGTGCTTCGCTATATCACATTTGACATTGTCCGTAAGCTTGAGTTCATTTGCACACAAAACAATCATACAATGATGGAAAGACCTGTGTGTTGTCCTTGTTAATGCAGATAGAGAAGAGCTCCAACTTCGTAATCATAGCCTCAATTTTGTCCCGCACATTGAATATAAACTCAGCAAAAAAATAAACGCCCTCTCACTGTCAACTGCATTTATTTTCAGCAAACTTAACATGTGTAAATATTTGTATGAACATAACAAGATTCAACAACTGAGACATAAATTGAACAAGTTCCACAGACATGTGACTAACAGAAATGGACTAATGTGTCCCTGAACAAAGGGGGGGGGGGGGTCAAAATCAAAAGTAACTCAGTACCTGGTGTGGCCACCGGCTGCATTAAGTACTGCAGTGCATCTCCTCCTCATGGACTGCACCAGATTTTTGCTGTTCTTTTCTTTTTGCTGCACCAGATTTTGTAGTTCTTGCTGTGAGATGTTACCCCACTCTTTCACCAAGGCACCTGCAAGTTCCTGGAAATTTCTAGGGGGAATGGCCCTAGCCCTCATCCTCCGATCCAACAGGTCCCAGATGTGCTCAATGGGATTGAGATCCGGGCTCGTCGCTGGCCATGGCAGAACACGCACGAAATCACGCACAGAACGAGCAGTATGGCTGGTGGCATTGTCATGCTGGATGGTCAGGTCAGGATGAGCCTGCAGAAAGGGTACCACATGAGGGAGGAGGATGTCTTCCCTGTAACGCACAGCGTTGAGATTGCCTGCAATGGCAACAAGTTTAGTCCAATGATGCTGTGACACACCGCACCAGACCATGACGGACCCTCCACCTCCAAATCGATCCCGCTCCAGAGTGCAGGCCTTGGTGTAACGCTCATTCCTTCGACGATAAACGCGACTCCGACCATCACCCCTGGTGAGACAAAACCATGACTCGTCAGTGAAGAGCAGTTTTTGCCAGTCCTGTCTGGTCCAGCGACGGTGGGTTTGTGCCCATAGGCGACGTTGTTGCCGGTGATGTCTGCCTACAACAGGCCTACAAGCCCTCAGTCCAGCCTCTCTCAGCCTATTGCGGACAGTCTGAGCACTGATGGAGGGATTCCTGGTGTAACTCCGGTAGTTGTGGTTGCCACCCTGTACCTGTCCCGTAGATGTACTTATCCTGTGCAGGTGTTGTTACACTCGGTCTGCCACTGCGAGGACGATCAGCTGTCCGTCCTGTCACCCTGTAGCGCTGTCTTAGGCGTCTCACAGTATGGACATTGCAATGTATTGCCCTGGCCACATCTGCAGTCCTCATGCCTCCTTGCAGCATGCCTAAGGCACATTCACACAGATGAGCAGGGACCCTGGGCATCTTTCTTTTGTTGTTTTTCTTTTGGTGTTTTTTGCCCATATCATTGCATAATGCAGAAAATACAGGGGCCTTGCTTTAACAAAGTTAACAATTTTCACTGTAGTGTCCAAAACGTCTTTCAAGCTGTCAGGCATTCCCTTGGCAGCAAGAGCCTCTCGGTGGATGCTGCAGTGTACCCAAGTAGCGACAGGAGTAACTGCTTGCACGCGCGTTGCCACTCCACTATGTCCCCCTGTCATGGCTTTTGCACCATCAGTACAGGTACCAACACATCTTAACCACCAAAGTCCATTTGATGTCACAAAGCTGTACAGTACTTTAAACATCTCCTGTTGTCTTGGTTTCCAGTGGTTTGCAGAAGAGGATGTCTTCCTTAATTGAACCCCCATAAACGTAACGGACATATACCTGGAGCTGTGCCAGGACCGCCAAGTCTGTTGACTCATCCAGCTGTAATGCATAGAATTTACTGGCTTGTATGCAAAGCAGTAATTGTTTCAAAACATCTCCTGCCATGTCACTGTTGCGTCGTGAACTGGTGTTGTTTGAAGAAGACATGTCTGTATAGTTTTTTTGGCCTTTCCCCCAGCATTGTCCCAGCCATATCCGTGGCAGCAAAAATAATTAAGTCCTCCACAATAGTATGGGTCTTGCCTATCCTAGCCACTCGGTAGCTCACCATATAAGACGCTTCTAGTCCCATCTTATTAATGGTATCTGTATCTTTTATACATGTCTTACTACTCAAAAGTCGTCTTAATTCTCTCTCAAAATACTCCTGTGGCTTATTTTTCAAATTGGCATGTTTTGTGCAAGAGTGAAGGTTTTATCGAGTTGTGAGATAGTACTTTTGCACATATAACATACTGTGGCTGAGTAAAGGCACTACTCCCAATATAAGTGAACCCCAAATCAATGTAGTTCTCAACATATTTGCGCCTCTTCGATGGCTGAACGTCCCTGTCTGTTGTTCGGTGCTTTCCCGGGTAAGGGGACAGTAGCTCTGCTGGTTTCATCAGATTCACAACTGTCAGTGTCCATGCTAGCTGGGCTAACAACAAATGTTGAATTACTGATGCTAGCATTGGATGTGCTCGTGGAAGCAGAACAGTAGCAGTACTACCAGTAGAGCTGGTATGTGTCCCTATGGACACGGGCTTTACTTTTTAACCATTAATCAATTTTCAAGCAAACGGAATGAGCAGCAGCTACGTTTGGCTACATACGGACCTTTGGTGGAATTCCCGTGAGAGAGTAACGGTTAATGTGTTTGGATGTTAATTATTTGACTAGGCTACCTGTATTTGACATTGTGTTGTTATTTTGCTGAACACTATATGGTTTATTTTTTATTTTTGGCAGTGAGACAAGGCTACTCAGGCGAGAAAAAAACCTCGCCCAAATGTATAGCCCCATTGGAAAATCTAAATGGACTGTTTGAAAATGTGAATAAAAAGTAATAAAATAATATATATTATTTAAAAATTTGAATCAAATTTTTATTTGGCGTACGCCAGATTGGGAATACCTGCACTACAGTGCTAGCTAGCTGTTGCTTATGCTTTCAGTACTAGATTAATTCTCTGATCCTTTGATTGGGTGGACAACATGTCTGTTCATGCTGCAAGAGCTCTGATAGGTTTGAGGACGTCCTGCAGAAGTTGTCATAATTACTGTTTCATAATTACTGTGCTTCTCCTTCATTTAGGTGGACTTGTATTTGTTCAAAACTGTGAAATTATTGTCTTTCTCTCTTTGTGTCTACTACTCACCACATTTTATGCACAGCAGTGCTAGCTAGCTGTAGCCTGTGCTTTCAGTACTAAATTCATTCTCTGAAAAAAAACTAATGGGGTTGACAACATGTCAGTTTATGCTGCCAGAGCCCTGCTAGGTTGGAGGACATCCTCCGGAAGTTGTCATAATTACTGTGTGAGTCTATGGAAGTGGGTGAGAACCATGAGCCTCCTAGGTTTTGTATTGAAGTCAATGTACCCAGAGGAGGATGGAAGCTAGCTGTCTTCCGGCTACACCATGGTGCTACCCTACAGAGTGCTGTTGAGGCCACTGTAGATCTTCATTAGGTTTTAATCAATTATTTGGTGACATTAAAATATTTAGTGTAGTTTTATATAGGAAGGATAACGTTTTAAATGTTTTACTATTTCTATTTTTATGAATTTCACTGAAGAGGATGATCCTCCCTTTCCTCCTCTGAGGAGCATCCACTGAATTTCAAACCCAGCAGCATATAATGAACAGTGGTGAATTAGACAGAGAGGGACTTGCCATTCTAACTATGCGCTGCAGCTCTCAACAGTTTTTAGCTGAAGAGTTGCTCAATGAATTGCAATGGCTGTGATTGTTCATTGGGGTTTATAATTAGGAGGGAGTCATGAGTGCTTTACACTGGGTAATTGCATGCAGCATCTAGCTTCCCCATTTAGAGCAGAGCAGTGTGCTACCCTACATTGTTGAATCACAGGGCGTTGCTGCTTTGACCCTTTTTGCTTGAAATTGATTCTGAAGTACTCACCAAACAGATTGTCTCCTCCCAAGTGGTGTAGTGGTGCCTGGAGAAGTGGGTATACTCAAATCTTCGCCAATAATTTCCTGAAAGGCGCCCTGTGTGAAGAATTCTATGAAAAACAGTGACACACACTCTGAATAATCTAAAATGATAAATCCCATATTGGTCTTTCACAGCCAGGCCAGCCCAAGCTGTACTGTGCAAGCTGGCTAATAGTAGGCCTATTAAACAGATAAATGAGTCTGTCAGAAATTCAAAGGTTTTCAATTATTTTGGGGTTTTCGCTCTCAAAATCACACTTTGTTAATAAAAAACAACAACATTGGATGTTCTAAGTCCATAACAATGCCATTTAAAACCACATCAAGAGACCGCTTTTGAGGTCTGGGAAAAACTAACAAGTTTAGAATTTTAGTGTAGTTAGCCTTTAATTCAAGTGTGCAGGCACCTAGCACTGTTGTTTGGTTACCACTGTTGTTTGCTTAGCAGTGTTTCTGTAGCACATGAGATGGAGTTTGCAAAACAAATGGCCACTTGATTGATGCAAATAATCATGATATCATTCTTCATTCTCCCTGGTAGGCATAGACTACTTTGTAGCTAGTTAATGTTTAACTGAGAAGGTTGTTGGTTAAAGCCTTTCCATCTACCAGAAGACGGTTAGATATATATACATATAATTTGTTACTGCTCGACTAAAACAATCTCTGTCGACCAACAGCCTAACGACCAAACAACCGACCAGTCAACTAATTGGGGTCAGCCCTAAATGATATACACACCCAGTATACTTTAGGGTTGTTTTCATCAGTGAGGTTATACAACCAAGCATTGTATTGTTGATTATGTGTTGCTGGGAATTTTGCAGAGTTTGACAAAATGCCATTTGTATACACTGTAATATTAAGTTTGTGGACTGATTCAAAAAAAAGTGTACCCACTGGGCACAGACATCAGTTCAATGTCTATTCCACGTTGGTTCAACGTAATTTCGTTGAAATGGCATGGAACAAAGTTCATTCAACCAGTGTGTGCCCAGTGGGAAGATGATTTGTCAACTTTAGAACTGCAGGATTGTACATTGTGTTCCCCAGATAAAAAAATAAGAGTAGTTGGATGAAACCTGAAGAATTAAATGATGGTGTTGATACATTTTGTTGATAGTGACAGTTCTGGTGGAAAACCCCATTTCAGTCAGATTAATATGTTTATATAAAAAAAATCTATGAGCAGTTAACGATGTCTATCTAAAGTGCTTTGTACACCTTTAGTAAAACTGGTCCAAGCAAGTATTACCGTGTTAACATTTCTGATTCATATATTTGGCTTGGTACTCGAATAGCATATGGTGCCACGTGGTCCTTTCCATCAGTCTCCTCTAAATGTAGTGAATTCACATTCATTTTCCCCTATAAAGTCGTGGGCATCTATTTGGATTTGCATGATGTCACAGGGGCCACATGGGAACTTTCTGAAGAAGTCTGCTCCTGCTCTGCAGCTCTACTAGGGATTGCTGCAACAGCTGTTTCCCTGTATCTCAGTGCCTAGGTAATGTGCCTCTAAACTTCATGGGGCAGAACAGCTTGCTCCATTCTGTTCTGTTGCAATAGACTTGTGGGGGGACTTGTGTACACTTGTCACAAAATCTACCTTGATTAAAAGGAGGAATGGAACATTTACAGTACCAGTCAAAAGTTTGGACATGCCTACTCATTCAAGGGTTTTTCTTAATTTGTACTATTTTCTACATTGTAGAATAATAGTGAAGACATCAAAACTATGAAATAATACATATGGAATCATGTAGTAACCAAAACATTTGCCACCCTTTGCCTCGGTGACAGCTTTGCACACTCTTGGCATTATCTCAACCAGTGTGGGGGTGCTTTGTTGGTGACACTGTCAGTGATTTAATTAGAATTCAAGGCACACTTAACCAGCATGGCTACCACAGCATTCTGTAGCGATACGCCATCCCATCTGGTTTGCGCTTAGTGGGACTATAATTTGTTTTTCAACAGGACAATGACCCAACACACCTCCAGGCTGTGTAAGGGCTATTTGACCAAGAAGGAGAGTGATGGAGTGCTGGATCAGATGACCTGGCCTCCACAATCACCCGACTTCAACCCAATTGAGATGGTTTGGGATGAGTTGGACCGCAGAGTGAAGGAAAAGCAGCCAACAAGTGCTCAGTATATGTGGGAACTCCTTCAAGCATTCCAGGTGAAGCTGGTTGAGAGAATGTCAAGAGTGTGCAAAGCTGTCATCAAGGCAAAGGGTGGCTACTTTCTTGGTTACAACATGATTCCATGTGTTATTTCA
Source organism: Salvelinus namaycush (assembly GCF_016432855.1). NCBI lineage: Eukaryota > Metazoa > Chordata > Actinopteri > Salmoniformes > Salmonidae > Salvelinus > Salvelinus namaycush. Next base: position 32,471,095 of record NC_052324.1, on the reverse strand, counting down.
TAGTTTTGATGTCTTAACTATTATCCTGCAATGTTTAAAACAGTTAACTAAAATAAAGTAAAACCCTTGAATGAGTAGGTGTGTTCAATCTTTTGACTGGTATTGTATGTTTCTTTCCTTCTTTTGTACAGACCATAATTTGGTTGCATATCACTATTGTAGATTGCCCTCCACTGCAGGTGATGTTGTATTGAAGTGGAGCTCATAAGTCTTTCATACCATCTACTGTATATCAATTCTGTATCATACCCCCTATCCCAATAACTTGACTGCATGTTCTTTGCACTCTTTCCTTTCTCCATACAACTTTTGATCAAGCACACATTTTGTTGGACTCACCAGGAGTTTTCAAATGCTTTATTTTCATTTGAATTTTTTTAATTTAACTTTTATTTAACTAGGCAAGTCAGTTAAGAACAAATTCTTATTTACAATGACGGCCTACCTTATGAAGCTGGTTGAGAGAATCTTTACACAAAGAAAAAGGTACAAAAGTCATTCAAAATAAAAAGGAAGCCTGTGCCATTGCCTTAGAATGATTGTGGTCTTCTATACCAGAGCTTTGGCTTCTTCACATTAGAGTAACTTTGTCTACGTCCCAAACGGCACCATATTCCCTATATAGTGCACTACTTTTGACCAGGGCTCATAATGTTCTGGTCAAAAGTTGTGCACTATATAGGGAATAGCGAGTCATTTGAGACACAGTCCTTGTTACATTTACATTTTGATGAGTTGTCATCTAATTTATGCCCATACCTGGTCTCTGCATAATGGATAGAAGAAGGTTTTAAAGATCTGTGCAGATTGCAAAAAATCTGATTTTTCTAGAGCTCTACAGTATCAAAAACTTGGCCTTCTTATTTTACTTTCCTGAGTCAATACCCAGACTAATGCACGTGTATTGATTGACACTAGTTTTTGTTTCATGCTCATCTCCAGACTCCAGGCATATGTTTGAAAGGCCATTTTCAACCTGTCCCAAAACACACATTAGCCGATACACCAGAGAATAATAAATGTGCTGAATGTTTGTTTACATAACCCAATGTACATTCTAGCTTGCTAAATTGTTTGTTGAGGCATATCCCTCTGTTTTCTTAATGGTAGACTGTAAATCCTTTGGTCTCAAGTTATTATTACTATTTAATAAGTCTAGGAAGTACAGTTTAACTATTGTATTGTTGTAATTACAATGCACAATGCACATACAACAGTAACCTTAATCATTATCTTTATCCTACCAGCTCACTGCTAAACATTCATTTACACTACAAAATGGTTGGTAGATCACTACAACACGGTACAACATTAATTAGTAATATTAATTCCCCATCACACAGGCACGTACCATATACAGGACTATACTATCAAATATATTCAGAATCAAGCTCAAGTTTTGTTCTATCTTTACCCTATGCACATTTGGGATTTGTGTATCTCCAACAGAGATTAAAAAAATGTACATTCAACAAAGAAACAGGACTGAGGTAAAACAGGTAAAAACAGCAGCTACAGATTTCAAACTTCATGGATCATGGAGGCTTACAGATCTAGGATCTTAATTTGATCACTCTTTTGTTTCTGAGAATTTTCCTGCCAAGCCGGAAATGCAAACACGGAGTGTATTTGAGTTTTAAAAAGGCTTCTAAAGTTTGTAATTTCCACTTTGAAATTTCAGACTTGATTTGCCCTAATGAAAAATGTATCAACCCCTAAAAAAAATGCCATTATTTATAATACACATAATAATTCACATTTCCTGTAAATGCAGAATTATTTTCCTAATGTAGGAAACTGGCTCAAATTAAGATCCTATAGCTGTATTTGATGGCAGGACAAAGGGAAATCACAGATATGCAAATAATAGCCTTGGTGCTAGTCTGCATGTATTTGTCAATGTCTTTTTTTGTGCTGGTCTATCTCTCTCCTCACACACAGAGGCAGGCATGCAGGCAGGTTCACACGCAAGCACACACAAACAGTTAAGTGAGGCCCCACTGTGGTATGGATTTGTTTGAGAAATGTGAGATCATGAATATTTGATTGTACATTTCCCGCTTCAACAATGGAGTTCAGCAATTCCTGCCCAATTACTGTATGTGAACAGCAGTGAGCCAATGAGGAGCTCTCTCTGTGTGTGTGTGTGTGTGTGTGTGTGTGTGCATGCGTGCGTGCGTGCATGTGTGTGTGTGTGTGTCGCTTGATGGGTAATATAAATTCTCCATGGCTTTATGTCTCCATGACTATATGTATTATGTTAAAATTACATCTGAGCTGCTCATGACCTGAGAATTAGGTCTTATCCTGGAAATGCACTGTACAATAATCCTTAAGGCTTAACTAAATGCTAAATGATTTGAACAACCTTTACTGGCAGGAAAGATAAAATACAGGATTTGCTAAGTTTAACATTTAAGAAAAGAGGTGTGAAGTGGAAAATGAATCATGAAGCACCGTATAGGCCTATGAGTTTTATATTCTTTATTTGAATAAATAGGGACTTGGAAAGTTGTATACTTGTGTTGAAACTTTAGATGATCATACTTTTGGTGCAGTGTGCTTTTCATTTCCTTACCTTTACTGGTAATTGTATGGAATAGTGATTTCAAGAGATTTTGCAATTTCAATAAATCACTGGCCATTTTATAAACAGATTGGAGTTGGATATATTAATTTTATAAGAAGATCCTGCAGCGCTTCATAAAATGGTAGATGAAACCTATTGCTCTCTCGTTCTAGAACCAAAGAAAATAAGCTTGCTTTAAAGAGTGGTCTGCTTTCTGTTCAAACAGACATAAGCCTAGGTGAAGGTCACTTACAAAGAGACCATGAATATTATATCTCCCCATGTCATAAATGTTCAAGTGACTGAGTAGAAAAGTACAGGTAGAAGGAATGAAGCCAATGTGGAATAAAAGGTGATGTTGTCAAGTAAAATGTATCAGCAGTAGTTTATTGTGAAAGATCTCTGTGGGACAAATCATGCCTTTGCCCTGAATTTAATCTTCCCTTTACATTTTCACGTGAGTGACAACATATTGTGATTGATAGTCAGACCCAGAGGCCATACTCCGACTCCATCCTCACCACTAGTCAGTCAAAACGGTTAAACCTTCTAGCAAATGCAAAACACATTCTGGCACGTCACACGATCCCTCAACCTCATCTCAGACAGGATATACAGTGCATTCAGAAAGTATTCAGACCCTTTGACTTTTTCCACATTTTGTTACGTTACAGCCTTATTCTAAAATGGATTTAAAAAAATATATCTCAATCTACACACAATACCCCATAATGACAAAGTGAAAACACATTTTATTTATTTTTTGCAAATTTATTACAAATCATAAACAGAAATACCTTATTTATATAAGTATTCAGACCCTTTTCTATGAGACCCGAAATTGAGCGCAGGTGCATTCTGTTTCCATTGATCATCCTTTAGATGTTTCTACAACTTGATTGGAGTACACCTGTGGTAAATTCAATTGATTGGACATGATTTGAAAAGGCACACACCTGTCTATATAAGACCCCACAGTTGGCAGGATTAAACTGGTCCAAAAGGCTTCTTAACAGCTTCTACCCCCAAGCCATAAGACTCATGGGAACAGCTACTTAAAGGGCTACCCAGACTATTTGCATTACCCCCCCACCCCCTCTTTTATGCTGCTGCTACTCCCTGTTTATTATCGATGCATAGTCACTTTAACTCTACCTACATGTACATATTACCTCAATTACCTCGACTAACCAGTGCTCCCGCACATTGACTCTGTACCGGTACCCCCTGTACATAGCCTTGTTATCGTTATTTTACTGCTGCTGTTTAATTATTTGTTACTTTTATTTTCTATTTTTTACTTATATTTTTTTTACTTAATTTTTCTTAAAACTGAATTGTTGGTTTAGGGCTTGTATTCAGCGCATGTGACAAATACGATTTGATTTGATTTGACAGTGCATGTCAGAGCAAAAACCAAGAGGTTGAGGGAATTGTCCGATAGTCACTCTGACAGAGTTCCAGAGTTCCTCTTTGGAGATGGGAGAACCTTCCAGAAGGACAACCATCTCTGTAGCACTCCACCAATCAGGCCTTTATGGTAGAGTGGCCAGAAGGAAGCCACTCCTCAGTAAAAGGCACATGACAGCCCGCTTGGAGTCTCTGAATGTCCTTGAGTGGCCAAGCCAGAGCCCGGACTTGAACCCAATAGCTGTGCAGTGACGCTTCCTATCCAACCTGACAGAGCTTGAGAGGATCTGAAGAGAAGAATGGGAGAAACTCCCCAAATACAGGTGTGCCAAGCTTGTAGCATCATACCCAAGTCTTGAGGCTGTAATCGCTGCCAAAGGTGCTTCAATAAAGTACTGAGTAAAGGGTCTTAATACTTATGTAAATGTGATATTTCAGTTTTTGTATATTTGTGTTTTTGTGATAATTGTATTTTTAATAAATTAGCAAAAATGTCTAAAAACTCATTTTTGCTTTGTCATTGTCACGTTCCTGACCTTATTTTCCTTTGTTTAACTTTGTTTAGTTGGTCAGGACGTGAGCTGGGTGGGTAGTCTATGTTATGTGTTTCTATGTTGGGTTAAATGTGTTGCCTGATATGGTTCTCAATTAGGGGCAGGTGTTTAACGTTTCCTCTGATTGAGAACCATATTAAGGTAGGCTGTTCTCACTGTTTGTTGGTGGGTGATTGTTGCTGTGTCTGTGTTTGTTACACCACACGGTACTGTCTCGTCTCGTCTCGTTTGTTCGTTCCTGTTCGTGCGTTCATTGTTTCTTATGTTCACAAGTTCAGGTCTGTTTAACGTCGTTTGTTGTTTTGTAGTTTATTCAAGTGTTCTTCGTGTTTCGTCTTCATTTAATAAATCATTATGTCTACATACCTCGCTGCGTGTTGGTCCGATCCATGCTCCTCCTCGTCTGAGGAGGAGAACGAATATGACAGCCGTTACAGTCATTATGGGGCATTGTGTGTAGATCGTTTTTTCCCCTAATCAATTTAAACAATTTTAGAATAAGGCTGCAATGTAACAAAATGTGGAAAAAGTCAAAGGGTCTGAATACTTCCCGAATGCATTGTATAATCCTGGTTTTCAGTATCTGCATTTTGAGATGTATGCCGTAAGAGGTCGTCATAACATTTTTGTCACATTACCATTCATCACAACAGAGCATCTCCCAACTTATCAATTAAACTGCTGCATTCTCTGAATGTACAGTATCTGACATGCTAATCTGTGTCAAATGCCTGCTATTCTGTGATTATCAGGCAAGAGTTCTGGGGTGGCTGTGGGTCCCAAGGAGAGGTTTGAGAACCACTGAAAGGCATCATGCAGTATGTGCGTCGTGTGTTGGATGTGTCTGAACGTTTCACACAACCTTGTTCGAAAGGTGCATCTCCATAGCAGTCAATAAATTATGGTCTTCTTGATTATGTGTAACATCCGTATTCAAAGATCTACTCTTTACAAATCATATTCGAACTTTGAGATTAGAATTAGACTGACATACAGCACAATGTCAAGAGAAAAATACAACCTGCATTAAAATATACATTTTAAAATATTCTTTGAAACAATGCCAAATATGAGTGGAAACTCTTCCTTTCTTCTAGCCTTAGAGTGAGTTGTTTCATCAAAATCACAGAGCTGTGGGTAAAAAACAACAACAACAAGATAAATAAATAAAGGAATGCAACGCTCAGTTTTTAATTTGCCCCCGAGATGCATTACAAGGCTGCGTTTATTTCCCAGTAATAAAGTGAGGTGTGCAGAAAGAGATAATACCTTAATTATTGCCATCCAAGTATATCTTAGAGGTCATTATATTCTGCTTTTCAAATCTAACTGAAGTACTTAGGCAAACAAATGATAAGTGCAACAGCAAAATGTGTTTACAGTTTCTCAAAAGCAGCAGGTGGCTATAACTCTAATCAACAACCATGAGCTATTCAAACAACTAGAGCATATGGAAAATTGACACACTGTCCCCTTCTAACAATCCATGTGTTTATTCAAGCAATTTAAAACATCTAAAGTGAATGAAGCCAAATGTTAGTAGTTAATTAAATTATCTTAGACCAGGGGGCATTGGTAGAGGTTAATAAAACAGAAATACACGAAGGCTTCATGCTATTGTCAAGCGGTTAGACCTTTCCCCTATGGCTTGCCAGAGAGATCCTGGTAAAATAATAGTACAGTCATTATTCCCCATTAAAATCTCTCACCAAACAAAACCTCTGTGTGTTTGAGTCCCAAATGGCACCTTATTCCCTACATAGTGCAGTACTTTTGACCATAGTGCACTACTTTTGACTCAGCCTCTGTGTAAGAGATAGACATCAATAGAACTATAGTGACTGGTCTGCGTCCTTTGGGACCAGCTCGGCGATAACGGTGTAAATTAAAACCTGCCTTGTCTTTGCAATATAAACACGTCTGTAGTTTGCTGAGATACATGTTTATAGTTGTTCATCCCTCACCCGCAAAGAGAAGTTATTCATGGCATGGTTTGTATCCCAAATGGTACCCTATTCCTCATTTATCTTTGAAAGGGCCCAAAGGCCTCTGGCTAAAAGTAGTGCACTAAATAGGGAATATGGTGCCCTTTGGGACATATGGAATAGAACGTATATTATAATCTATTATCTATTTTTATATATAAATGTTGAAATAGTATAAATGTTGAAAAAATGTTCTTGAAGCTACACTTGACCAGTAAATGTTAAAATACTGGTCAAGTAGCTTCAAGAACATTTTTTATGTAATAAATCATGATAACATGATTACTGCTAAGTAAAGGTCCTCAATAGTTTTTCAGGCAGTGGTATAGTAAGTGCTTGATGTCTAGGATCTGTTGACATTGAATAAGGCACACTGAAGAAGGCTGTTAAGCTAAACCTTTGCATATGCTATCCCTGTTGCAGTGAAAGAATAATCACATTAGAGTAGTTGGAACACAGTGAGATTCATTAATTTATTCTTCCAAAATACAATATTTCCTAAAATCATACTTCTCCTCATGGCTATTCCTATGGAGAGCAAATGCACCTAACCATATGAATACATTCCCCGGCTTGGCATCTTTAAGAAAACAGCTGGCTTTTTGCGGTTATTACTGTTATGATGGATATTTCAATTAAAAAGGTCTAGTAATATATCATATTTTTGGCATCCTCAACTCAACATATGGCATTAATTGTTGTATTGGTGCAGCTATACAGTGGGAGATTGCACTGGAGGGAGAAGCCAATGGCCTTATTTTATGGTCAAGTGAATGGCACTGTGTTACGGCTTTCATATTCCTCCTCCTCGGACGAGGAGAGGCGAGAAGGATCGGACCAATACGCGGAGTGGTTAGTGTCCATAATTTATTAGCATCGAACTGAACACTATATGAAGCAAGATAACAAATAGAAAATCAAACCGACAAACAGTCCCGTGTGGCACAACGACTACACGGAAGACAAACACCCACAAAACACACGTGAAACCCAGGCTGCCTAAGTCACGCCCTGACCAACTAAATAAATACAAGAAAAAGGAAAACAGGTCAGGAACGTGACACACTGACATTGTGCATGCTTGCAAAAAAAAGCTTTTGTTACTTTCTGAAAGCTGAAAATTGAATTCTTCAACTTTTGGAAGAGCAAATATATTACTGAAGAATGAGACGCTGCAGTGTTTCTTTTAAAATGACTGTTGGAAATTAAATCATCTATTAACTCCATAAACACTCTCTCTTAACACTGAAGTGACTTCATGAGTTGCCTGCTGGCTCCTCTGGCTTAGCCTGTCAACTTAAACAGGATTTTAGAAAATGCCTCCACCTCTCCAAGCAGTACTTACAGTTCTACACTCTTCAGCCTCTCACATGCAGCTGTGGTTAGCTAAGGTTTTTCGGCTCCATCTGTGCCGTTTCCAGTCTTCTCAGCTCTGCCTGACTGCATCCTCTGCTGGATCGTATGCTGTCCACATCACCTTCTTGGTCAAACAATCGATGCAAGCTGTACATTTATCTACAGGTATTTGGGGCAAGGTAATAGAGTGCAATTCCTCCTGCGAGTTAACTGGGGAGAATTCTCTGGGTATTGTTCCGGGAAACTTCATGGCTCATCTTGCCAGCTGCATCCTCCCTTTCTCATTCTCCAGCGCTGTTTTCTCTCGAACTAGATTGCTCTTTTCTTATCACCTTTTACTGACCTTCTGGATGTTTTACACACTTCCACACCATTATCACTCGCTGTTTGACTTTCCGTGAGCTACGTTGTTGACCAGTAACACATACATACAGTAGGCACATAAGGATCTTGAAATGATTACTATGTCAATTATTATCAATATATATATTTATAATATATACATTTAGTAATAATAGAATGCAGAAGTATTGGTAACTGTTTTCACCTTTCATTCAAACCAGGCCAAACATTTGTAGAGCATGTAGCTATGGCAAATTTTTATGCCATTACAGGTGTTTGCTCAGTCATAATGTTGCCTAGTCAGGTTGATATTCATTGGCCGCCCATAGTGGTGGATGAATGCAAATGATCAGATTAGGGTTTCTGGTATGAGGTACAGGTTATATGATACATTATTTAAAGCTAGATGCTGGTTGCAAAATTCAAGTAATTCTGTTTGGATGATTCCTGGAAACAGAAGGAAATACGCTGGAAACCTGGAAACGTCGAAACAGCATTTCTGGAAAACCTGGGAATTTGGGGGAAATTACCAGAATTGTGCAACCTTTCTGCTATCTCAACAGCCTGTCCTAGTAATGGGAGTAGCAGTAACTGTTCTTGTGGATTAATGGCCTCACTCTCCAAGGGAGCCAACTATCTGAAAATGTATTTATTGGTGCAAGAATCCAACAGAAAACAGGTGCTAGCTAATTAAAGCTCCAACTGTAGCGAAGGACCTGTGCAGATTCATAATGAATTAATACAACCTCGGCATCTGTTGCCATAAACAACTACCACAACATAACTACTCCAGCGTCGTTTCTCAAAGTTGTAGGAGTTTTTCATTGCACGTTGCTCTAAGGGTCAAGCCATAAACATAAGTCTCAAACATACTGGCTGGCACTCAAACATCTGAGGTTATTTGCCTTTTGTCACTGGCCTACACACAATACCCCATAATGTCAAAGTGGAATTATGTTTTTAGAAATTTTAACAAATTAATAAAAAATTAAAAGCTGAAATATCTTCAGTCAATAAGTATTCAACCCCTTTGTTATGGCAAGCCTAAATAAGTTCAGGAGTAAACATGTGCTTAACCAATGTGGTGTCAGAGCATTTCGTATTATTCTGTACGTAAATCCAAGACACTCCATTTAGTAAGATGTGTTACGTTTCGTATGGTATGGTGGATGTCCATCACCCATTTCTTATGATATGTTACGAATTACACATTGTATTATATGTTACCAATTTTCTAAAAATACAATATGTTGCTAATTTGCAAAATGTACAATATGTTACGAAATAAAAAACATATATGTTACGAATTGTGGCTAGGTGGCTAACGTTAGATGGCTGGCTAACATTAGCTAGGCTAGGGGTTAGGGTTAGGTTTAGGAGTTAGGTTAAAGGGTTAAGGTTAGAGTCATCTAAAATTATTAATTTTAGCGTTCGCCAAAAGGGTTAAGTAACCATCTATCTTATGTACCCATACCAAACATTACATATCATACTAAAGGAGTGTCTTGGATTTACATATAGAATAATAGGAAATGCTCTGAGACCAGGTTGTATTATGAGTGAAACTGCAGAAAACTACACATTTTCAAGAAAGAGGTCTATGACTGTAATGTTGAGTTATTTATAATAAAAAAATTCTACAATGTCGATTTTGGGGTTGTAACTTCCTGCACCCCAAGAGAGACAATCATGGTAGCGGGCCTGTTAACCCGTCACTTCTAAAGAGCGATTAGATAATCGTAGAACATAAAGTAGAACAGAGAAGCCAATTTACACCCCCTCTCATGTAAAAGCTGTAGCTAGTAAATCTTGCACTTAATTAACAGAGCCTAAATGTACTGCTCTTTTCTTTAGTGATCCTGGTAACCAATAGGAGGGCTAAAAACTCAGTCATGTATGGGTTTTAATTAGCAACCTTGTAGATGCGACATAAAATATCATGCTTGAATAGTGCCTATTTAACACATGGGGATGTATCAAACCAAGCAGTGAGGTTGGTTTTGAAAGGTAATTTTTAGACATTGCTGTCCACCTTATCTTTCCTCATGACCTCATGTTTTGATTGAGTGAATATTTGAGCTAGATTAGTAGGCTCTATTAGGGCAGCCCGGTCTCATAGTAAACGTAAATCCGGGACACTCAAATTTGTACAAAATCAAATCAAATTTTATTTGTCACCAAACCCTAGTGCATACTTTTAAGCCTTTAACCAACAATGCAGTTAAAGAAATACAGTTAAGAAAATGTTTACTAAATAAACTAAAGTAAAAAAATAAAATAAAACTAACACAATGAAATAACAATAACGAGGCTATACACCGGGAGTGCCGGTACCAAGTCAATGTGCGGGGGTTCAGGTTTGTCGAGGTAATTTGTACATGTACAGTTGAAGTCAGAAGTTTACATACACTTAGGTTGGAGTCATTAAAACTAGCTTTTCAACCACTCCACAAATTTCTTGTTAACAAACTATAGTTTTGGCAAGTTGGTTAGGACATCTACTTTGTGCATCATACTTTTATTTTATTTATTTTATTTCACCTTTATTTAACAACTGCGACCTGGCCAAGATAAAGCAAAGCAGTTCGACACATACAACAACACAGAGTTACACATGGAGTAAAACAAACATAGAGTCAATAATACAGTAGAAAAATAAGTCTATATACAATGTGAGCAAATGAGGTGAGATAATGGAGGTGAAGGCAAAAAAAAGGCCATGGTGGCGAATTAAATACAATATAGCAAGTAAAACACTGGAATGGTAGATTTGCAGTGGAAGAATGTGCAAAGTAGAGATAGAAATAATGGGGTGCAAAGGAGCAAAATAAATAAATAAATACAGTAGGGGGAGAGGTAGTTGTTTGGGCTAAATTATAGATGGGCTATGTAAAGGTGCAGTAATCTGTGAGCTGCTCTGATAGCTGGTGCTTAAAGCTAGTGAGGGAGATAAGTGTTTCCAGTTTCAGAGATTTTTGTAGTTCGTTCCAGTAATTGGCATCAGAGAACTGGAAGGAGAGACGGCCAAAGAAAGAATTGGTTTTGGGGGTGACCAGAGAGATATACCTGCTGGAGCGCATGTTACAGGTGGGTGCTGCTATGGTGACCAGCGAGCTGAGATAAGGGGGGACTTTACCTAGCAGGGTCTTGTAGATGACCTGGAGCTAGTGGGTTTGGCGACGAGTATGAAACGAGGACCAGCCAACGAGAGCGTACAGGTCGCAGTGGTGGGTAGTATATGGGGCTTTGGTGACTAAACGGATGGCACTGTGATAGACTGCATCCAATTTATTGAGTAGGCTATTGGAGGCTATTTTGTAAATGACATCGCCAAAGTCGAGGATCGGTAGGATGGTCAGTTTTACAAGGGTATGTTTGGCAGCATGAGTGAAGGATGCTTTGTTGCGAAATAGGAAGCCAATTCTAGATTTAACTTTGGATTGGAGATGTTTGATGTGAGTCTGGAAGGAGAGTTTATTTGTAGTTGTCCACATATTCTAAGTCAGAACCGTCCAGAGTAGTGATGTTGGACGGGCGGGCAGGTACAGGCAGCGATCGGTTGAGGAGCATGCATTTAGTTTTACTTGTATTTAAGAGCAATTGGAGGCCATGGAAGGAGAGTTGTATGGCATTGAAGCTCGTCTGGAGGGTTGTTAACACAGTGTCCAAAGAAGGGCCAGAAGTATACAGAATGGTGTCGTCTGCGTAGAGGTGGATCAGAGACTCACCAGCAGCAAGAGCGACATCATTGATGTATACAGAGAAGAGAGTCGGTCCAAGAATTGAACCCTTTGGCACCCCCATAGAGACTGCCAGAGGTCCGGACTACCTCAGAGAAGTAGTTGGTGAACCAGGCAGGGCAATTATCACACAAGTACATTTTCCAACAATTGTTTACAGACAGATTATTTCACTGATATCACACTGTATCACAATTCCAGTGGGTCAGAGGTTTACATACACTAAGTTGACTGTGCCTTTAAACAGCTTGGAAAATTCCAGAAAAAGATTTCATGGTTTTAGAAGCTTCTGATAGGCTAATTGGCATCATTGGAGTCAATTGGAGGTGTACCTGTGGATGTATTTCAAGGGCTACCTTCAAACTCAGTGCCTCTTTGCTTGACATCATGGGATAATCAAAAGAAATCAGCCAAAACCTCATTAAAATAAATGTAGACCTCCACAAGTCTGGTTCATCCTTGGGCGCAATTTCCAAACGCCTGACGGTACCACATTCATCTGTACAAACAATAGTATGCAAGTATAAACACCATGGGACCACGGAGCCGTCATACAGCTCAGGAAGGAGACGCGTTCTGTCTCCTAGAGATGAACGTACTTTGGTGCAAAAAGTGCAAATCAATCCCAGAACAGCAAAGGACCTTGTAAAGATGCTGGAGTAAACAGGTACAAAAGTATCTTTATCCACAGTAAAACGAGACCTATATCGACATAACCTGAAAGGCCGCTCAGCAAGGACGAAGCTGCTCCAAAACCGCCATGAAAAAGCCAGACTAATGGTTTGCAACTGCACATGGGGACAAAGATCGTACTTTTTGTAGAAATGTCCTCTGGTCCGATGAAACAAAAATAGAACTGTTTGGCCATAATGACCATGGTTATGTTTGGAGGAAAAAGGGGGAGGATTACAAGCCAAAGAACACCATCCCAACCGTGAAGCACGGGGGTGGCAGCATCATGTTGTGGTGGTGCTTTGCTGCAGGAGGGACTGGTGCACTTCACAAAATAGATGGCATCATGAGGGAGGAAAATGATGTGGATATATGGAAGCAACATCTCAAGACATCAGTCAGGAAGTTAAAGCTTGGTCACAAATGGGTCTTCCAAATGGACAATGACCCCAAGTATTCTTCCAAAGTGGTGGTTTATGCAAGTATAAACACCATGGGACCACGGAGCCGTCATACAGCTCAGGAAGGAGACGCGTTCTGTCTCCTAGAGATGAACGTACTTTGGTGCAAAAAGTGCAAATCAATCCCAGAACAGCAAAGGACCTTGTAAAGATGCTGGAGTAAACAGGTACAAAAGTATCTTTATCCACAGTAAAATGAGGCCTATATCGACATAACCTGAAAGGCCGCTCAGCAAGGACGAAGCTGCTCCAAAACCGCCATGAAAAAGCCAGACTAATGGTTTGCAACTGCACATGGGGACAAATATCGTACTTTTTGGAGAAATGTCCTCTGGTCCGATGAAACAAAAATAGAACTGTTTGGCCATAATGACCATTGTTATGTTTGGAGGAAAGGATTACAAGCCAAAGAACACCATCCCAACCGTGAAGCACGGGGGTGGCAGCATCATGTTGTGGTGGTGCTTTGCTGCAGGAGGGACTGGTGCACTTCACAAAATAGATGGCATCATGAGGTAGGAAAATGATGTGGATATATTGAAGCAACATCTCAAGACATCAGTCAGGAAGTTAAAGCTTGGTCGCAAATGGGTCTTCCAAATGGACAATGACCCCAAGTATTCTTCCAAAGTGGTGGCAAAATGGCTTAAGGACAACAAAGTCAAGGTATTGGAGTGGTCATCACAAAGCCCTGACTGCAATCCCATAGAAAACTTGTGGGCAGAACTGAAAAAGCACGTGTGAGCAAAGAGGCCTACAAACCTGACTCAGTTACACCAGCTCTGTCAGGACGAATGGGCCAAAATTCACCCAACTTATTTTGGGAAGCTTGTGGAAGGCTACCCGACACGTTTGACCCAAGTTAAACAATTTAAAGGCAATGCTACCAAATACTAATTGAGTGTATGTAAACTTCTGACCCACTGGGAATGTGATGAAAGAAATAAAGCTGAAATAAATAATTCTCTCTACTATTATTCTGACATTTCACATTCTTAAAATAAAGTGGTGATCCTAACTCACCTAAGACAGGGAATTTTTACTAGGATTAAATGACAGGAATTGTAAAAAACTGAGTTTAAATGTATTTGGCTAAGGTGTATGTAAACTTCCGACTTCAACTGTAGGTAGGGGTGACTATGCATAGATAATAAAACAGCGAGTAGCAGCAGTGTAAAAACAAATGTAAATAGTCTGGGTGGCCATTTGATTAATTGTTCAGCGGTCTTATGGCTTGAAGGTAGAAGCTGTTACGGAACCTTTTGGACCTAGATTTCGCGCTCCAGTACCACTTTCCGTGCGGTAGCAGAGAGAACAGTCTATGACTTGGATGACTGGAGTCTTTTTTTTTTTTACCCTTCTCTGACACCGCCTAGTATATAGGTCCTGGATGGCAGGAAGCTTGGCCCCAGTGACGTACTGGGCCGTATGCACTACCCTCTGTAGTGCCTTACAGTCATAAGCGAAGCAGTTGCCATTCCAGGGGGTGATGCAACCTGTCAGAATGCTCTCGATGTTGCAGCTGTAGAACTTTTTGAGGATCTGGGTACCCATGACAAATCTTATCAGTCTCCTGATTGGGAAAATGTGTTCTCATGCCCTTTTCAAGACTGTCTTGGTGTGTTTGGACCATGATAGTTTGTTTGTGATGTGGACATCCAGGAACTTGAAACTCAACCCGCTCCACTACAGCCCCGTCGATGTTAATGAGTGCCTGTTCGACCCTGCTTTTCCTGTATTCCACGATCAGCTCCTTTGTCTTGCACACATTAAGGATAGGTTGTTGTCCTGGCACCACACTGCCAGGTCTCTGACTTCCTCCATATAGGCTGTCTCATCGTTGTTGTTGATCAGGCCTACCACTGTTTCGTCAGCAAACTTAATGATAGTGTTGGAGTCGTGCTTGGCCACGCAGTCATGGGTGAACAGGGAGTACAGGAGGGGACTGAGCACACACCCCTGAAGGGCCCCAGTGTTGACGATTAGCGTGGCAGATGTGTTGTTGCCTACCATTACCACATGGGGGCGGCCCGTCAGGAAGTCCAGGATCCAGTTGCAGAGGGAGGTGTCTAGTCCCAGGGTCCTTAGCTTGGTGAAGAGCTTTGTGGGTACTATGGTGTTGAACGCTGAGCTGTAGTCAATGAACAGCATTCTCACATAGCTGTTCCTTTTGTCTGGGTGGTAAAGGGCAGTGTGGAGTGTGTTTGAGATTGCGTCATCTGTGGATTTTTTATGGCGGTATGTGAATTGGAGTGGGTCTAGGGTTTCCGGGATGATGGTGCTGATTTGAGTCATGACCAGCCTTTCAAAGCACTTGATGGCTATCGACATGAGTGCTAAGGGGCGGTAGTCACTTAGGCAGGTTCCTTTCGCTTTCTTGGGCACAGTGACTATGGTGGTTTGCTTGAAACATGTAGGTATTACAGACTCGGTCGGGGAGAGGTTGAAAATGTCAGTGATAATGTCAGTGATATGTTTCATTTGGTATGGTTACATAAGACAGATGGTTACCCAAAGGTTGCAAGTTCAAATCTCATCTTGGACAACTTTAGCATTTTAGCTAATTATCAAATGTTCAACTACTTAGCATGTTAGCTAATCCTTCCCCTAACCCAAATCTTAACCCTTTTATCTAACCCTTCCCCTGACCCTTTTAGCTAACCATAACCATAACCTTAACCCTGTAACCTAACTCCTAAACTTAACCCTAACCCCTAACCTCAAGCCTAGTGAGCTAGCTAACATTTGCGAGCTAGCTAACGTTAGCCACCTAGCTAGAATGTGTAACATGTCATATATTTTGAAAAGTCGTAACATATTATAGGTTTTGCAAATGTATTAACATATTGTACATTTTGTAAATTTGTAATGTTTAATACGAATTGTAATTCGTAACATATCATACGAAATGGGTGATGAACATCCACAAATGAATACATACCTTACAAACATATCATATTAAATGGAGTGTTTGGGATTTATGTACAGAATAATATGAAATGCTCTGAGACCAGGTTGCATAATAGGGTCATGTACTTCTGCTAGGCTAATTTATCCTTAAAACCTTATAATTCCTCATAAACCTGCATGCATTTGTTGAGTAGTCATGATCCAATCCATTATTATATTGGCAGAATTAAGAGACATAATTTATGTCCTTTATTTAAAACATCCATTATACTAATTATATACAGTACCAGTCAAAAGTTTGGACACACCTACTCATTGCATTTTAAAAATATATTTTTTAAACTATTTTCTACGTTGTAGAATAATATTGAAGACATCAAAACTATGAAATAACACATATGGAATCATGTAGTAACCAAAAAAGTGTTAACCTCTCTTGGGTACGTGAGACGTTAGCGTCCCACCTCTTCAACAGCCAGTGAAACTGCTGGGCGCCAAATTCAAATACAGAAATACTCATTATAAAAATTCAGAAAACAAAACATATTTTACATAGGTTTAATGATGAACTTCTTGTGAATCCAACCACGGTGTTAGATTTAAAAAATGCTTTACCGTGAAAGCAGACCTTACGATTATTTGAGAACATAGCCCACTAGACAATTCATTACAAACAGTAACCAGCCAAGTAGAAATAGAGATAAAATGAATCCCTTACCTTTGATGATCTTCATATGGTTGCACTCAGCAGACATTAATTTACTCAATAAATGTTTATTTTGTTCGATAAAGTCTCTTTATATCCAAAAACCTCAGTTTTGTTCGCGCGTTTTGTTCAGTAATCCACAGGCTCAAACGCAGTCAAAACAGGAAGACAAAAAAAATCCAAATTGTATCCGTAAAGTTCATATAAACATGTCAAACGATGTTCATATTCAATTCTCAGGTTGTTTTTAGCCTAAATAATCGATAATATTTCAATCGGACAATAACGTCATCAATTTAAAACGTAAACAAGAAAGGCACTCGCTCGGTCGCGCGCATGAAAAAGCTCTGTGACACTTTAGGGTCCACTCATTCAGACTGCTATTACTTCCTCATTTTTCAGGATACAGGCCTGAAACAATTTCTAAAGACTGTTGACATCTAGTGGAAGGCATAGAAACTGCAATTTGAGTCCTAAGTCAATGGATACTGTAATGGCATTGAATAGAAAACTACAAACCCCCCCAAAAAACTACTTCCTGAATGAATTTTTCTCAGGTTTTCGCCTGCCAAATCAGATCTGTTATACTCACAGACACTATTTTAACAGTTTTGGAAACTTTAGAGGGTTTTCTATCCAAATCTACCAGTTATATGCATATCATATCTTCTGGGCCGGAGAAGCAGGCAGTTTAATTTGGGCATGCATTTCATCCAAAATTCCGAATACTGCCCCCTACCCTAGAGAAGTTAAACAAATCTAAATATATTTTAGATTCTTCAAAGTAGCCACCCTTTGCCTTGATGACAGCTTTTCACACTATTTATTTATTTTTATTTTTTATTTATTGAATATTCGAAACGTACAATATACTTGCAGTGAAGCCGCTCAACAACTACATCATACCAGTCATCCAACAGATTCCCATTCAGAGCGACACACAGAAGCATCCAGGGTCAATGCCCTGCTCAAGGGCATGTTGACCGATCTACCACCAGGCCAAAAAACGTGAACCCTCCAAGATCCCCCCACAGTTCCCCAATAGCTGTCCCTCAATCATTCGAGACCCATCCCACAGCCCCCCCAGGAAGAAAAATACATAAATTCCATTCCCCACCCCCAAGAACCCCCCAAAGCACCAACAACCAAGAGAATGAACTAAAGAGAGAGAGAGAGAGAGACAAAAAGCTTTGGACACTCTTGGTATTCTCTCAACCAATCATTTATTTATATATATTTATATATAAAGATTTTGCATACATTGCTAAAAATATGTTTTTGCTTTGTCATAGTAGGGTATTGTGTGTTGATTGATGAGGAAAATATATATACTGTCACGTTCCTGACCTGTTTTCTGTTAGTTTTGTATGTGTTAGTTGGTCAGGACGTGAGTTTGGGTGGGCAGTCTATGTTTTCTGTTTCTATGTTGGTTTAAAGGGTGACCTGATATGGCTCTCAATTAGAGGCAGGTGGTTTTCATTTCCTCTGATTGAGAGCCATATTAAGGTAGGTGTTTTCACATTGTTTGTTGTGGGTGGTTGTCTCCTGTGTCTGTGTAAGTGTATGTTACGCCACACGGGACTGTTTTCGGTTTTGTTTGTTCGTTCGTTTTATGTAGTCAGTTTTCCTGTTATTGCGTTCTTCACGTTATATGTAAGTTTGTGTCCAGGTCTGTTGACTGCGTTTGTTATTTTGTAAATTCTCAAGTGTTTCGTGTTCGTCGTGTTTTCTGTTTTGTTTAATAAATAATATGTCGAACTACAACGCTGCAGTTTGGTCGAATCACTACTCCTCCTTTTCGGATGAAGAGGAGGAGGAACGCCGTTACAGAACCACCCACCAATCCAGAACCAAGCAGCGTAAGTTCGAGCAGTGGAACACGAAACAGGAATGGACATGGGAGGACGTATTAAACGGCAAGGGTTGCTACACATGGGAGGAGATCCTGGCTGGAAGGGATCGCCTCCCATGGGAACAGCTGGAGGCACTGAGGAGAGCAGAGGCAACCGGACAAGGGAACTGGAGATATGAAGGTACGCGGCTAGCAAGGAAGCCCGAGAAGAAACCCCAAATTTTTTTTGGGGGGAGGCTAAGAGGTAGTGGGCCAAGGGCAGGTAGGAGACCTGCGCCCACTTCCCAGGCTAACCGTGGAGAGCGGGAGTACGGGCAGACACCGTGTTACGCAGTAGAGCGCACGGTGTCTCCTGTAGGTGTGCATAGCCCGGTGCGGGTTATTCCACCTCCCCGCACTGGTAGGGCTAGATTGAGCATTGAGCCAAGTGCCATGAAGCCGGCTCTACATATCTGGCCACCAGTACGTCTCCTTGGGCCGGCTTACATGGCACCAGCCTTACGCATGGTGTCCCCGGTTCGCCTACATAGCCCGGTGCGGGTTATTCCACCTCCCCGCACTGGTCGGGCGACGGGGAGCATTCAACCAGGTACGGTTGGGCAGGCTCAATGCTCAAGGGAGCCAGTACGCCTGCACGGTCCGGTATTTCCGGCGCCACCTCCCCGCCCCAGCCCAGTACCACCAGTGCCTACACCACGCACCAGGCTTCCAGTGCGTTTCCAGAGCCCTGTTCCTCCTCCACGCACTCTCCCTATGGTGCGTGTCTCCAGCCCAGTGCCTCCAGTTCCGGCATCACGCACTAAGCCACCTGTGCGTCTCCAGAGCCCTGTACACACTGTTCCTTCTCCCCGTACTCGTCCTGATGTGCGTGCCCTCAGCCCGGTACCACCAGTGCCGGTACCACGCACCAGGCCTATAGTGCGCTTCGAGAGGTCAGTTTGCCCTGTCCCTGCTCCCCGCACTAGCCTTGAAGTGCGTGTCTCCAGTCCGGTGCCTCCAGTTCCGGCACCACGCACCAGGCCTACAGTGCGCCTCAGTCGGCTAGAGTCTGTAGTCTGCCCAACGCCGTCTGAGCCATCCGTCTCCTCAGCGCCATCTGAGCCATCCGTCTCCTCAGCGCCATCTGAGCCATCCGTCTCCCCAGCGCCATCTGAGCCATCCGTCTCCCCAGCGCCGTCTGAGCCATCCGTCTGCCCAGTGCCGTCTGAGCCATCCGTCTGTCCCGAGCCATTAGAGCCGCCCGTCTGTCCCGAGCCGTCAGAGCCGTTCGTCAGTCAGGAGCCGCTAGAGCCATTCGTCAGACAGGATCTGCCAGAGCCGCCAACCAGACAGGATCTGCCAGAGCCGCCAACCAGACAGGATCTGCCAGAGCCGCCAACCAGACAGGATCTGCCAGAGCCGCCAACCAGACAGGATCTGCCAGAGCCGCCAGTGAGCCATGAGCGTCCAGAGCCGCCAGTGAGCCATGAGCGTCCAGAGCCGTCAGCCAGCCATGAGCGTCGAGAGCCGTCAGCCAGCCATGAGCGTCGAGAGCCGTCAGCCAGCCATGAGCGTCGAGAGCCGTCAGCCAGCCATGAGCGTCGAGAGCCGTCAGCCAGCCATGAGCGTCGAGAGCCGTCAGCCAGCCATGAGCGTCCAGAGCCGTCAGCCAGCCATGAGCGTCCAGAGCCGTCAGCCAGCCATGAGCGTCCAGAGCCGTCAGCCAGCCATGAGCAGCCCCTCAGCCCGGAGCTGTCATTAATCCAGAACTGCCCCTCAGTCCAGAGCTGTCTCTCTGTCCGGAGCTGCCCTTCAGTCCGGAGTTGCCCCTCTATCCTGAGCTACCTCTCTATCCTGACCTACCTCTCTGTCTTGAGCTATCTCTCTATCCCGGTGCTGCCCCTTGTCCTGGTGCTGCACCTTATCTTAAGGTTAACATTTAAATTAAGTGGGTGTAAGATGAGGGTGGTCATTCTAAGGGGGAGACGTAAGCTGGGATTGACTATGGTGGGGTGGGGACCTCGCCCAGAGCCTGAGCCACCACCGTGGTCAGATGCCCACCCAGACCCTCCCCTAGACTTTGTGCTGGTGCGCCCGGAGTTCGCACCTTGAGGGGGGGGTTGTCACGTTCCTGACCTGTTTTCTGTTAGTTTTGTATGTGTTAGTTGGTCAGGACGTGAGTTTGGGTGGGCAGTCTATGTTTTCTGTTTCTATGTTGGTTTAAAGGGTGACCTGATATGGCTCTCAATTAGAGGCAGGTGGTTTTCATTTCCTCTGATTGAGAGCCATATTAAGGTAGGTGTTTTCACATTGTTTGTTGTGGGTGGTTGTCTCCTGTGTCTGTGTAAGTGTATGTTACGCCACACGGGACTGTTTTCGGTTTTGTTTGTTCATTCGTTTTATGTAGTCAGTTTTCCTGTTATTGCGTTCTTCACGTTATATGTAAGTTCGTGTCCAGGTCTGTTGACTGCGTTTGTTATTTTGTAAATTCTCAAGTGTTTCGTGTTCGTCGTGTTTTCTGTTTTGTTTAATAAATAATATGTCGAACTACAACGCTGCAGTTTGGTCGAATCACTACTCCTCCTTTTCGGATGAAGAGGAGGAGGAACGCCGTTACATATACACACACACATATATATATATATACACACAATAAATTGTGTGTCAATTTAATAAGTGTCAATGGACTTCACTGCACATGTGTTCTTAATACATTGAGAATTCCGATATACTTAACACACCTTATTCTCCCCCCAGTTGCATACACTGTCACGATTTGGGGAAAAAATAAATGAATACACAGAGAGTACATTAAATTGTATCAGATAGCAGGAGACATTGCCCAGCCTGTGCCACTCTGTCCTTTCCGACGTCAGAGGCCTAGTCCTTTTGTCTGTGCTGCAGGATAATTGCTTTTTCTTCAGCGAGGTTATTCATGGCTTGCGATTGGATCGTCTGACCTAGGGACAGGGAAGCCACATTTGCAGCCTAGTCGCTTGGTTTAATGCTTTGCCTCTGAGCTGATTGTTTCACTAGGGTTTGGTGCCTACAAGGGGAGCGATGTCGGCCTCATATTCCGTATGAATGTCTAGACCACTGTGAAAGCAGAAAGCGGTCAGCTTCTTTTTTTTATTAAAACTAATTTCCCTTCTGAGACACCTTTCCCCAGTCTATTTATTTCAGCCTATGAAACCTATTAATTCTTCTCTTTGACCCTTTAAGCAGGAAACACACAATTGGGTCTTCTTTGTCTGTTCTAATGGGATTTTTAAATGATTTATTTTCCTCAGATTTTCATCTCTTCTGGGTCTTTAATTGCTTCTGTTTAAAGGTGTAATGAGGACTCCCAGTATAGCACATCGTCATCACACCCTGGATGTATGAAGTTTTATACAACACTGAGTATTATTTTGCTGTATTTGAACTTGAAGTTTGCTCATATTTTGGGGGATGTGGGGGGGGGGGGGGGGTAATTGGATGTGAGGTGTCCTGACGAGGAAGAGTATTGGCATTCACCTTTTATGTTTCATATCGAGGTTGTTCTTGTTTTGCCTTCTTGAATATGCCTGGAGACTGGCTTTAATTGAATGGGGTCCATAGTTTTACAACTGAAAAACCATTATATAAACTAATAACATTAGATAGACCTTCCTAATATTGAGCTGCATCCCCTTTTGCCCTCAGAACATTCTCAGTTCATTGGGGCATGGACTCTACAAGGTGGCGAAAACGTTGCACAGAGATGCTGGCCCATGTTGACTCCAATGCGTCCAACAGTTGTGTCAAGTTGGCTGGATGTCCTTTGGGTGGTGGATCATTCTTGACTGTTGACCATGAAAAATCCAGCAGCGTTTCAGTTCTTGACACACTCGAAACTGGTGCACCTGGCACCTACTACCATACCCCGTTCAAAGGCACTTACATTTTTTGTCTTTCCCATTCACTCTCTGAATGGCACACATACACAATCCATGTCTCAATTGTCACAGGGCTTAAAAATCATTCTTTAACCTCTCTTGAGTAGGGGACAGTATTGAAGTTTGAAGTTTGGATGACAAACGTGCCCAAAGTAAACTGCCTGTTACTCAGGCACAGAATTTAGGATATGCATATGCATGGTAGTATTGGATAGAAAACACTCTAAAGTTTCCAAAACTGTTAAAATAATGTCTGTGAGTATAACAGAACTGATATGGCAGGCAAAAACCTGAGGAAAATCCATCCAAGAAGTGGGATTTTTTGATGTGTGTAGTTTTCAATTGAATGCCTATAGAGTATCTAAATGGTTAGGACCCAGATTGCAGTTCCTATGGCTTCCACTAGATGTCAACAGTCTTCAGACATTGTTTCAGGCTTGTTTTCTGAAAAATGAAGAAGAATGAGACCATTTTGTAAGTGGACTGTAGAATCAAGCAGAGCTGGTTTGCGCACGTTGTAATGCCCGGGGTGTCGTGGATGCAAAGAGTCAAACGCAGGAGACAGAGAGTTCAGAGTAGCGTTCCAAATTTAATTCCCCACACGGGTGAACACACGACGCTCCTCTAAACCAAATGCTTCACCACAATCAAAGTGAGAAACACGAATAAACATAAAGCAACGAACACGTATCCTGACACACAAGAATGTACAGACTGTACACACAACAATCCCGCACACCCAGCAGGCCGGGCTGCTGGGTAATAAAGCCCCACAAATCACCCTAACCACAAACAGGTGTCAATAATCAACAAAAAGGGAGGGGGAGGAAAAATCAGTAGCAGCTAGTAGGCCGGTGACTACGACCGCCGAGCACCACCCGAACAGGAAGGGGAGCCACCTTCGGTGGGAGTCGTTACACACGTGACCGATTGTGCGCCCTTCGTTGTTTTTCCTTTCTATTGAAGACACTATTGTCCGGTTGAAATATTATCAATTATTTAGACAATTGACAACCTGACGATTAATTATAAACATCGTTTGACATGTTTCGACAAACTTTACCGGTACTATTAGAATGTATTCCGTCTGCATGTTTTGACCGCCTTTGAGCCAGTGGATTACTGAACAAAACGCACCAACAAAACTGAGTTTTTGGGATATAAAGAGGGACTTTATAGAACAAAACAAAATTTATTGTGTAGCTGAGACTCTTGTGACTGCAAGAAGAAGATCTTCAAAAGTGATTTATGTTATCGCTATTTCTGACTTTTGTAATTCCTTTACTTGGTTGTAAAATGTTTGTATGCTTTTGTAAGCGGGGCGCTGTCCTCAGATAATCGCATGGTATGCTTTCGCCATAAAGCCTTTTTGAAATCTGAAAGACGGCTGGATTAACAAGAAGTTAATCTATAAACCGATGTATAACACTTGTATTTTTATGAAAGTTTATTATGACTATTTCTGTATTTTGAATTTGTCGCTCTGCAATTTCACCGGATGTTGTCGAGGTGGGACGCTAGCGTTAACCCCAGAGAGATTAACCTGATGTCTCCCCTTAATCTACAATGATTGAAATGGATTTAACAGGTGACTTCAATAAGGGATCATAGCGTTCACCTGGATTCACCTGATCAGTCTGTCATGGAAAGAGCAGGTGTTTCTAATGTTTTGTACACTCAATTGTATACGGTGCTTTAAGAAAGTATTCACAACCCTTGCCTTTTTCCACATTTTGTTGTTACAGCTTTAATTTCAAATTGAGTGAATTGAGATCTTTGGTCACTAGTCTACACACAATACCCCATAATGTCAAAGTGGACCTTTTTTTTTTTTTATGTTTACAAATTAATTAAAACCAATAAGTCAATAAGTATTCATCCCCTTTGTTATGGCAAGCCTAAATAAGTGTGCTTAACAAGTAACATAATAAGTGCAATAATAGTTATTAACTTGATTTTTTAATGAAAAAAGCAGACATTAAATATCCATCCATTTGAGCATGGTGAAGTTATTAATTACACATTGGATGGTGCATCAATACAACCAGTCATTACAAAGATACAGGCGTCCTTCCTAACTCCGTTGCCGGAGAGGAAGGAAACCACTGAGTGATTTCACCATGAGGCCAATGGTGACTTTAAAACAGTCAGAGTTTAATGTCTGTGTTAGGAGAAAACTGAGGATGGATCAACAACATTGTAGTTACTCTACAATAATAACCTAATTGACAGAGTGAAAATAAGGAAGCCTGTACAGAATAACAATATTCCAACACATGCATCCTGTTTGCAACAAGGCACTAAAGTAATACTACAAAAATGTCGCAAAGCACATAGTGTTGTAGTACAAAGTGTTATGTTTGGGGCAATTCCAATACAACACATTACTGAGTACCACTCTCCATATTTTCTAGCATAATGGTGGCTGCATCATGTTATGGGTATGCTTGTAATCCCTAAGGACGGGGGAGTTCTTCAGGATAAGAAAGAACAAAATGGAGCTAAGCACAGGCAAAATCCTAGAGGTGTCACGATCGTCGTAGTGAGGAGACCAAGGCGCAGCGTGAGAGAAATACATTCTTCTTTTTAATAACGAAGAACACTTAACAAACAATACAAAATAACAAAACGAACGTGACCGCTATAATACTGAGTGCAAACATGCAACATCACATAGACAATTACCCACAATAGCCTAATGCCTATGGCTGCCTTAAATATGGCTCCCAATCAGAGACAACAATAAACAGCTGTCTCTGATTGAGAACCAAACCAGGCAACCATAGACTTTCCTAAACATCTATTCTGAACACAACCCCATACACTCTACAAAACCCCCTATACAATACAACCACCCAAGACGAGACAAATACACACAAACATCCCCCATGTCACACCCTGACCTAACTAAAATAATACAGAAAACAAAGATAACTAAGGCCAGTGCGTGACAGTACCCCCCCCCCCCAAAGGTGCGGACTCCGGCCGCAAAACCTGACACAGAAGGGGAGGGTCCGGGTGGGCCTTCCTACGGCGGCGGCTCGGGTGCGGGACGTGGCCCCCACTCCACCATAGTCAATACCCGCTTTGGTGGCGCCTCTGGCAGATCCTGGCTGACTGGCGGCTCTGGCAGATCCTGGCTGACTGGCGGCTCTGGCAGATCCTGGCTGACTGGCGGCTCTGGCAGATCCTGGCTGGCGGGCGGCTCTGGCTGCTCCTGTCTGGCGGGCGGCTCTGGCTGCTCCTGTCTGGCGGACGGCTCTGGCTGCTCCTGTCTGGCGGACGGCTCTGGCTGCTCCTGTCTGGCGGACGGCTCTGGCTGCTCCTGTCTGGCGGACGGCTCTGGCTGCTCCTGTCTGGCGGACGGCTCTGGCTGCTCCTGACTGTCCTCAGATAATCGCATGGTATGCTTTCGCCATAAAGCCTTTTTGAAATCTGAAAGACGGCTGGATTAACAAGAAGTTAATCTATAAACCGATGTATAACACTTGTATTTTTATGAAAGTTTATTATGACTATTTCTGTATTTTGAATTTGTCGCTCTGCAATTTCACCGGATGTTGTCGAGGTGGGACGCTAGCGTTAACCCCAGAGAGATTAACCTGATGTCTCCCCTTAATCTACAATGATTGAAATGGATTTAACAGGTGACTTCAATAAGGGATCATAGCGTTCACCTTTCAGCAGGACAACTTAAAACACAAAGCCAAATCTACACTGGTGTTGCTTATCGAGAGACAGTGAATGTTCCTGAGTTGCCAAGTTACAGTTTTGACTTAAATCCGCTTGAAAATATATGGCAAGACATGAAAATGGTTGTATTGCAATGATCAGCAACCAATTTGACAGAGTTTGAAGAATTTTGAAAATAATAATGGGCAAATATTGTGCAATACAGGTGTACAAAGCTCTTACAGACTTATCCAAAAAGACTGACAGCTGTAGTTGCAAAGGTGATTCTAACATGCATTGACTCAGGGGTGTGAATACTTTGTACCAGTCAAAAGTTTGGACACACCTACTCATTCAAAGGTTTTTCTTTATTTTAACTATTTTCTACATTGACAAATAATAGTGACTGGTACTGTATATTTAATACATTTCGAATTTAGGCTGTCATACAACAAAATGTGAAATTAGTCAAGGGTTATGAATACTTTCTGAAGGCACTGTCTGATAGCATATTTGAACTCTCTTCCTCTTGGTGCATCTCAATAAAAATTTGAATCAAATCAAGTATATCTCTAACTCCAAAAAGTTTTGGGACACTCTAAAGTCCATGGAGAACAAGAGCACCTCCTCCCAGCTGCCCACTGCACTGAGGCTAGGTAACACAGTCACCACCGATAAATCCACGATAATCGAAAATTTCAATAAGCATTTCTCAACGGCTGGCCATGCCTTCCTTCCTCCTGGCTACTCCAACCCCGGCCAACAGCTCCGCCCCCCGCAGCTACTCGCCCAAGCCTCCCCAGCTTCTCCTTCACCCAAATCCAGATAACAGATGTTCTGAAAGAGCTGCAAAACCTGGACCCGTACAAATCAGCTGGGCTAGACAATCTGGACCCTCTCTTTCTAAAACTCTCCGCCGCCATTGTTGCAACCCCTATTACCAGCCTGTTTAACCTCTCTTCCGTATCATCCGAGATCCCTAAAGATTGGAAAGCTGCCGCGGTCATCCACCTCTTCAAAGGGGGTGACACCCTAGACCCAAACTGTTACAGACCTATATCCATCCTGCCCTGCCTATCTAAAGTCTTCGAAAGCCAAGTTAATAAACAGATCACTGACCATTTCGAATCCCACCGTACCTTCTGTGCAATCCGGTTTCCGAGCCGGTCACGGGTGCACCTCAGCCACGCTCAAGGTACTGAACGATATCATAACCGCCATCGATAAAAGACAGTACTGTGCAGTCGTCTTCATCGACCTGGCCAAGGCTTTCGACTCTGTCAATCACCCTATTCTTATCGGCAGACTCAATAGCCTTGGATTTTCTAATGACTGCCTCGCCTGGTTCACCAACTACTTTGCAGACAGAGTTCAGTGTGTCAAATCGCAGGGCATGTTGTCCGGACCTCTGGCAGTCTCTATGGGGTTACCATAGGGTTAAATTCTCAGGCCGACTCTTTTCTCTGTATATATCAATGATGTCGCTCTTGCTGTGGGCGATTTCCTGATCCACCTCTACGCAGACGACACCATTCTGTATACATCTGGCCCTTCCTTGGACACTGTGCTAACTAACCTCCAAACGAGCTTCAATGCCATACAACACTCCTTCCGTGGCCTCCAACTGCTCTTAAACGCTAGTAAAACCAAATGCATGCTTTTCAACCTTTCGCTGCCCGCACCCACCCGCCTGACTAGCATCACCACCCTGGACGGTTCCGACCTAGAATATGTGGACAACTATAAATACCTAGGTGTCTGGTTAGACTGTAAACTCTCCTTCCAGACTCATATTAAACATCTCCAATCCAAAATCAAATCTAGAATCGGCCTTCTATTTCGCAACAAAGCCTCCTTCACTCACGCCGCCAAACTTACCCTAGTAAAACTGACTATCCTACCGATCCTCGACTTCGGCGATGTCATCTACAAAATAGCTTCCAATACTCTACTCAGCAAACTGGATGCAGTCTATCACAGTGCCATCCGTTTAGTTACCAAATCACCTTATACCACCCACCACTGCGACCTGTATGCTCTAGTCGGCTGGCCCTCGCTACATATTCGTCGCCAGACCCACTGGCTCCAGGTCATCTATAAGTCTATGCTAGGTAAAGCTCCGCCTTATCTCAGTTCACTGGTCACGATAACAACACCCACCCGTAGCACACGTTCCAGCAGGTATATCTCACTGATCATCCCCAAAGCCAACACCTCATTTGACCGCCTTTCCTTCCAGTTCTCTGCTGCCAGTGACTGGAACGAATTGCAAAAATCGCTGAAGTTGGAGACTTTTATTTCCCTCACCAACTTTAAACATCAGCTATCTGAGCAGCTAAACGATTGCTGCAGCTGTACATACTCCATCTGTAAATAGTCCACCCAATCTACCTACCTCATCCCCATATTGTTTTTAATTTACTTTTCTGCTCTTTTGCACACCAGTATCTCTACTTGCACATCATCATCTGCTCATTTATCACTCCAGTGTTAATCTGCTCAAATGTAATTATTCGCTCCTATGGCCTGTATATAGACTTTCTTTCTTTTCTACTGTGTCATTGACTTGTTTATTGTGTTATTGGCTTGTTTATTGTTTATTCCATGTGCAACTCTGTGTTGTTGTATGTGTCACACTGCTTTGCTTTATCTTGGCCAGGTCGCAGTTGTAAATGAGAACTTGTTCTCAACTAGCCTACCTGGTTAAATAAAGGTGAAATATATATATATTTTTTAATCTGTTGTGACATTTGAGATTGACTGTTAGTATAATTCATATGGAATTAAACCAATGCCACATTATTTGTATTGCCTCATGTTTTTTCTCTATTCCAGAGTTCCATCAATATGCCAGAGAGCTTTTACCTTCTTGGTGTGATGTGTTGTTAAAGCACAATAAGAACATTAAACATTCAGAACACTGTTGAAGTACATTTACATAATTACCCTCAATGAGATTACTGAAAGGTACAAAGGTTTCTCTTTGCTAATACAATACAGTGAAAATAATCACCATTCATCAACAACGTTTCACTCCCTTTGAATGGATGCTATCAGTGAATAAAAGGCTCATTAACATTTGATTATATTACCCTGGAGAGTTGATAAGGCAAAATGTTTGGATCCCTCTATTAATTTGACGTAATTCAACACACATTAATTGGTTAATCAAAATCCCTAGCTCAGAGAATGGAAGGTCTGGGATTTTAGCTCCCCTTGGACTAACCTCCATATACACAAATAATAATTTAGCACATATGCCCATACCCCACTGGCCGTAGCCTACATTTCAGGAAATTGATTAATACATCACACCTTATGTATGAATTTCGAAAAATAATAGTCTTCTTACACTCTGAATGCAGGCTAGACCGTGAAGTAGCTAAGACTAGTAAAAAGTGATAAGATACACACTGATCAACTGGCTTTCTGCTGTCTCCATGGAAACATGTGATAAACCCAAATCCAGGCAAGAAGTGATAAAAGCCTTTTAGAACAGAACAACAATCTCTATAGCTGCAGTACTTCAATACACTACATCAAGAGAATGCAATGGGGAATTGGACCAGATAAATTTAAACTTTGAAATATAACAAAGAAACACAACATTTTGTCATGAGATGCATGTATAATTTAGTAAACGGCTTCACATATGTATATTATTGTTTTGATAAACCAAAACATGAACAAAAATGTGCACTGAAGAGGCTATGGCCCATGTCTGAGTGGGAATACTGACTGAAGACACACTAGTGGGAGAGTACACTGACTACATTCCTTACCTTTTCACCATTATTTTCCTTTAAGTCTTGGCCACAGAAATTCCTATGTTTGCTATGTGAACACTGTCATCATTCCTGACAGACAGATCCCATCCTCCCAGACCATATTTGTCTGACATTTGCACCAGGTGTCTTACCGATCATACATGGCCTCTTGATTTTTCCCTCCACCCCTGGGTTGCAAATGATCAGATTGCCTTGCTGACATTTCACGTGGTCAGCCTAGCTGCTACACCTGACCTTTCTAGCTCTCCTTGCCGTTCAGCCTCCTGGGTTTCCACACATACAGCTTTCAATATATTTACTGAACCAGCCATATATGAATGAAAGGTTTAGATATTTCACATCTTGTTGACATTGGCCAGACTTATAAAACATTCCTTTCCACTTTTGTCCATGAGCACCTCTTATACATTTGTTGGGGGGTGATCCCCGAAGTGCTCTTCAAAAACAGACATGACCAGGTAGGCCCAACACCACCATGCAGGCACATCATGGCGGCATCTCAAATAACACCCTATTCCCTAGATAGTGCACTACTTTTGACCATGGCCCATATGGTTCTCGTCAAAAGTTATGCACTATCTAGGGAACAGGGTGTCATTTGAGACGCACATCATGGCTGCCCTCCCCACACATCACCTCACGGGCCAGTGTCTGCGGTGGCTAGAGGGCTAAGGATGACAAACTGGCCGAGGGTGATTACTCACCTGCTTGGCCTTCCCCCACTGTGACCTTGGTAAATCAGGCAGCGTTCACTTCCTACACTTGGGTGAGCATTGACTTTCAGCTGACAGGGCACCTCTCCATAGCAGAGCTGTTGCCTCTGTCTTCATCTCTTTTGTAGGCTCACGGATCAATTTCCAAATTATATTTTTTTTTTACTCAGTCAGGGTCTCAACTTACTGTTAGAATAGTAGAATAAAGAAAGTGAAATTTCAAAATTGGTTGGGCATCAGCTGTTTTTCTCTTATTCAATTAGCCCTTGTCAGCAATGGTTTTTGGATTGGTAAATGAGTCTAATGGCCAGCTTTGTAAACTTGTAGTAATCATGGTCGAATTACCGAACGGTGGCCCCCATTGAGCATCAGATAGCATATTAAAAACTGCAAACATTTGTCTCCACCTTATGGTAAGAATTGCAGGCCATTTTTTGTGGCGCCCACCTCCATCAAAGTTGTCCATCCCTGGTCTACAGCCTAGACTGGATCCGCTGCTCCTTCAGGAATTTGAAATAATTGTCTATATTAGGGGTAATGGATTCATTCAACAGACCTCTATGAAATCCAAGAAGTACATTTCCATTTGGACGATCTCTAAATATTTTGCTTTTACTATTCGCAGGGCTGGTCAGTTTTATGTAATTTATCATATGCCATCCATGTTTGGCCCATAAAGATGTAAAGAGATCAACTTTGTGTCTGTGCCATTATGGCATCTGTGGCAGTTTGGGCAGCGCCATTAAGGTTATCTCCATGTTAAAGTAGTAAATTGTATTTTTCTTTTTTGTTTGAAAATGGTGTAAAGCTAATATTGGTGATTCACTGCCACCTGGATTGCTGGAGTCCTGAATCAACTCTTGTCTATCATTAATTTATTGTGGCCACTTGATGGCGGTAATATATCTTAAAGCCATTTACAAATCATACAACCCAATTTGAAGATGAAGACAATGCTCTGATCATTGGCTGATCGCTCCCAACCTATAGGATTCCTCACCCCATTGACTACTTTAAAATGTTGGAAGCCCATTTCTGGTGATGTCTATGCTAAAACAGGTCATTTCCAAATAGAGTACATCTCTATGGGTTGGCCTTGAAATTGTAGGGGATACCTTTTCTATTTAACCAGGCAAGTCAGTGAAGAACAAACTCTTATTTACAATGACTGCCTACCCCGGGTAAAACTGGGCCAATTGTGCACCGCCCTATGGGACTCCCAATCATGGCCAATTATGATACAGCCTGGAATCAAACCAGGGTCTTTAATGACCCCTTTAACACAGAGATGCAGTGCCTTAGACCACTGCGCCACTTGGGAGCCCAATGTAAACACCTATGGTGTCTTTGAGTCAATATCCCCATTGAAATTCTTTACACAAGTCAGCCCGCAGTAAATAAGCAAGGGTAGTTGCTTGGGACCCACTTAATACAACAGAAAGACAAACTCATGCATCAGAGCACATTATGGTTATCAACCTCGCACGTTTTTTTGTTGTTGCTGAAATTATGGAGCAGGAATCTGATTTGGAGGGACCATAACTTATTTTCTAGCTAAATAAAGCACACTCAGAATCACATTAACAGAAAACATAAATATTATTGTAGCAGTTGTGGCCATGTGTGGAAATTCATGCCTGAATTCCCCTGGTCATAAAGTGTTTAAGGCTAAGTCCATGCAACACAATTTGCATGAACAATCTTGAACAACAATAGTATGTAAACTGTACATGAATACAATAAAGATTCTTACAAATATTCAGGGTAGTGAAACACTCACAACTGCGTAACTTTAAAACTACAGAATGTTTCCATGCTACACTAATGAACCAAGAAGCAGAGTGCAAAGAAGGGGGAAAGAGGAGCACTGCACCCTCTCCAGTAGCTAAGGTTAACCCATATGAAAAAGTTTCCGCATGAAGGATTGTTAGATAAAATGAAGGAGTAAGGCACTGTTTATACAATCCACCAAGATTTATGGCCAAGGCACAACATAAAGTAAAATAGTTTATCTCAGGCCTAACACCATGAAACTTGGAAGTGTGACTGCCAATATTCTGTCTGGAAGTCTCCAATCGTCCTCATTTTGCATTCATTCAGCTCAGGCATTACAGATACTGTAACTTCAAAGAAATATTCTCCCCTTGGTCTGTGCGGTGGCTATTTGTCCGTTGAATAGGTGACTTGTTGCTTATCTTTATGTTGCTCCTCTGTGTTTGGTTGTTATTCTGAAGACCTGGCAGATGTACAGTGAAAACAAGAGCACTGTATAGATGTAGGATCTTAATTTGATCACCCTGTTGCAGGAGAAATTTTCTGCAAAGCAGGACATTTTAATCTTGTAGTGTATTTGAGGTTTAAAAAGACTTCTGAAGTTGATTTTCCCTTACGAAAGTGTATCAACCCCTACAAACATATCCATGAATTATAATTCACATAATAATTCACATTTCCTGTTGCTGCAGGATTATTTTCCTGCTGTAACAAACTGGCTCAAATAAGATCCTACATCTGTATTTGATCTGCCAATCTTTCAAGGCTATTTTGCTCCAGCCTGAAAGGACTGGCTAAAGTTGATTTCACTTAATTTACCCAGTAAGCTATAGCAATAGGCAATATGTTTTTGGCCTATTCTCTCTCACACCCTGGTATATTTATTTTAGGACATGTCTAAAACAAATTATCCATCTCTCTTCTTGTTTCTTCCTATCCTCAGGATAGCCTTACTTGTCTTACAAATCCAAACAACCCAATTAGCTATTCAAACTGATTTAGTAGAAGTTTTTTTCTATATTTTATTGTAAATGTTGAATAGTTTCATTAGATGTTACCTTAGAAAACCTGTGAAACTTTTAAACCATGCTATTTCTGTATATGCTTGACCAATTACCAGGCCCTACCTTTGGGAACATTGAAAGTCTATGAACTGCTGTGCTGTGAGAGATGCCTTTGATAGAAAATGTCTTGCTGAAGTGTGTGTGTGTGTGTGTGTGTGTGTGTGTGTGTGTGTGTGTGTGTGTGTGTGTGTGTGTGTGTGTGTGTGAACGATTACATCAAAAGAGGTCAGCCACAGTAGAAGAGAGATCCTTCTCACTGGTAGAGGGCAGAGAATTAGCACATAGCCAGTGGCTATCAATTTGGTCTTTTTAATCAGTCCTATTGTCAATGGAAAAAATTAACAGGGGCTACCCAGACCAGTCTGCATCCAGAGATGACTCATGGCATAGATGAAGGAGCCGGAAGGCCTATGGTTCTGTCTCAGATGACACCCGATTCCCTATATAGTGCACTACTTTTGACCAGGGTGCCATTTGGGATGAGCACTGTCTTTTGCTTGTTCCCTGTCACTGTCTTTTCAGAGGGACATTTTATTTAGGACCTGCATGTAACATGGCAATGATTTCCAGCCACCAGCTATCAATAATAACTGGAATAAGGAATGGACTTCCCACATCAGCAGTTATAAGCTACTAAAATGACAGTGGCATCTTCCAATAACCAAATCTAAGAGATACACTATGCAGCATGTGTCCACTCATGCTGTATCTGCTGGAGCAATGTTGACGTTAACGTCATCTCTCTTCTCACCCCCACACCTTCACTCTTCCTACCTCATTTTCAAGCTCACAAATATCAAGACTGTCTCTGTACAGGAGTTCATCCATGTTTCTCTCTCATCTTGACTCTCACCACAAACCAAATGTGTGATGCGTCCACTCTTCCATTGATGTGCCAACCAGCGTGACCTTGAGAAAATATGGGAAGTGGTATCAATCATTGGATGCTTCCTGGGCGCCAGCTGACTGCGACTGCGTCTCTTCGGTGCACTACTTTTGCCTTTGTCCTGGTCAAAAGTAGTACACTACATAGGGAATAGGGCGCCATTTGGGGACGCACCTGTCACGACTCCGACCGAGGGTGACTCCCCTTCCCGTTCGGGCGGGGCTCGGCGGTCGTCGTCACCGGCCTACTAGCTGCCACTGACTCTTTTTCCTCCCCCTCCTTATGTGTTTATTTGGTACACCTGTGTTGAGGTGATTTATAATTAGTGGGGCTTTATTAGTCAGCCAGCCCGTACGGTTCTTTGTGCGGGATTGTTCAGCTGTATGTTAGATTCGGGAGTAGATGAACGTTTGTTTGTTTCGTTTCATCAATTGTATTTTGGACTGGGTTTTTTGTCCTCCGTGTAGGGGACAGTTGTTTGTTGCACCCAGTGTTTATTCGTGTGGACATTGTTTGCCAGTTGTGCATTAAAAGCACCATATTTGAACTGTCTGTTGTTCCTGCGCTTGACTTCACACCCCCCCGACACCCAGAGCGTTACAGAATCCCGCACCCTGCAGAAATGGAGTCAGCAGGAGCAGCAGCCAACTCTCTCCCCTCGATGGAGGAACGGGTTCTCCACCACACCACCGTCCTCCATCGGATCGGATCAGCCATAGACCAAATGATGGAGAGAATGGACCGATGGGAGAGGAGTGGGTTCCTCTCTCCACCTTCGGTTTCCCCTCCTCAGGACTCTCCATCTCCCGGCTCCAGCGCGCTCCGTCTTACGCTCCCGAGGGATTATGATGGAGCGGCGGCGGGGTGTCAGGGGTTCTTACTCCAACTGGAACTATACCTGGCCACCGTTAGCCCCACTCCCTCGGGAGCGGAGAGGGTGAGTGTCCTCGTCTCCTGCCTAACGGGTCGTGCTCTGGAGTGGGCAAACGCAGTCTGGAATGGCCCAGACTCAGCGAAGGAGCACTACCCAGAGTTTACCCGCCGTTTTCGTGCCGTGTTTGACCACCCCCCAGAGGGCCGAGCGGCGGGTGAAAGACTATTCCATCTCAGGCAGGAGAAGAGGAGCGCACAGGATTACGCGCTGGAGTTCCGGACCTTGGCCGCGGGATCAGGGTGGAACGACAGGGCCCTTATTGACCACTATCGGTGTAGTCTCCGGGAGGACGTCCGCAGGGAGCTAGCGTGTCGGGACACCGCTCTTTCCCTTGATGAGCTAATTGACATGTCCATCCGACTGGACAATCTGCTGGCTACCCGCGGGCGTTCGGAGAGGGTCCTGTGCGTTCCACCACCCAGCACCCCGGCTCCCATCCCGATGGAGTTGGGAGGGACCGCGCCTAGGGGTATCGGAGGAGGAGGCTCCCCCTGCACCAGCTGTGGTCGGAGAGGACACACGGCCGATCGGTGCTGGGGGGTCCCGTCTGGGAGTCGAGATGGCAGGCGGAACGCTTCTCGATCACCCCAGGTGAGTCAGCACCAGACTCACCCAGAACCCCCTGTTGGTCACATGTTTGTCTTGATTTTTTTTCTTAAATGTTTTCCCTCTTCCCAGCATAGGGCGCTAGTCGATTCAGGTGCAGCTGGGAACTTTATGGATCGCGGACTCGCCCGTAAGTTGGGCATTCCGCTTGTGCCGATAGATTCTCCCTTTCCCGTGCACTCCCTAGATAGCCGGCCATTAGGGTCAGGGAGGCCACAGTTCCACTGGACATGGTGACGCAGGGGAATCATAGGGAACGGATCAGTCTCTATATTATTGATTCGCCTGCGTTTCCAGTGGTGCTGGGAATTCCCTGGCTGGCCCGGCACAATCCCAGTATTTCGTGGAGACAGGGGGTTCTCCAGGGGTGGTCAGAGGAGTGTTCTAGAAGGTGTCTGGGAGTTTCCATCGGTGCTACGTCGGTGGAGAGTCCAGACCAGGTTTCCCCGGTGTGCATTCCCCCCGAGTATGCCGATTTGGCAATCGCTTTCTGTAAAAAGAAAGCGACGAAATTACCACCCCATCGACCGGGAAGGGATTGTGCGATAGATCTCCAGGTAAACGCTGCGCTTCCCAAGAGTCACGTGTACCCCTTGTCCCAAGAGGAGACGTTGGCTATGGAGACATATGTCACGGAGTCTCTGGGACAGGGGTACATTCGGCCCTCCATCTCACCCGTCTCCTCGAGTTTCTTTTTTGTGAAGAAAAAGGGGGGAGGTTTGCGTCCGTGTATTGATTATAGAGGTCTAAATGCCATCACAGTGGGGTTTAGTTACCCACTACCTCTCATCGCTTCGGCGGTGGAATCATTTCACGGAGCGCAGTTCTTTACAAAACTGGACCTCAGGAGCGCGTACAGTCTGGTGCGTATTCGGAAAGGAGACGAGTGGAAAACCGCATTTAGTACCACATCGGGCCACTATGAGTACTGCGTCATGCCGTATGGGTTAAAGAATGCTCCAGCCGTTTTTCAATCCTTTGTAGACGAGATTCTCAGGGACCTGCACGTGCAGGGGGTGGTTGTGTATATCGATGACATTCTGATCTACTCAGCTACTCACGCCGCGCATGTATCTCTGGTACGCAAGGTGCTTGGCAGACTGCTGGAGCATGACCTATACGTCAAGGCTGAGAAGTGTGTGTTCTCCAAACGAGCCGTCTCCTTCCTGGGTTATCGCATTTCCACCTCGGGGGTGGTGGTGGAGAGTGACCGCATTAAGGCCGTGCGTAATTGGCCGACTCCGACCACGGTAAAGGAGGTGCAGCGGTTTTTGGGTTTTGCCAACTACTACCGGAGATTTATCCGGGGTTTTGGCCAGGTAGCGGCTCCCATTACCTCACTGCTAAAGGGGGGCCCGGTGCGGTTGCGGTGGTCAGCAGCGGCGGACGGAGCTTTCAACAGGTTGAAGGTTCTGTTCACAGATGCGCCCGTGTTGGCGCATCCGGACCCCTCTTTAGCATTCATAGTGGAGGTGGACGCGTCCGAGGCTGGGGTGGGTGCCGTGCTATCACAGCGCTCGGGTACGCCACCAAAACTCCGCCCCTGCGCTTTCTTCTCTAGGAAGCTCAGCCCAGCGGAGCGTAACTATGATGTGGGGGACCGGGAGTTGTTAGCGGTGGTCAGGGCTCTGAAGGTGTGGAGACACTGGCTTGAGGGGGCTAAGCACCCCTTTCTCATCTGGACCGACCACCAGAATCTGGAGTATATTCGGGCAGCTAGGAGACTGAACCCACGTCAGGCAAGGTGGGCCATGTTCTTCACCCGGTTCCGGTTTACCTTATCCTATAGACCAGGCTCCCAAAACGTAAAGGCTGACGCACTGTCCCGCCTTTACGACATGGAGGATAGGTCCACCGAACCCACTCCTATCCTTCCCGCCTCGAGGCTGATAGCGCCAGTGGTATGGGAGGTGGACTCGGACATCGAGCGGGCGCTACGGGCGGAACCCGCGCCTCCTCAGTGTCCGGCGGGGCGGAAGTACGTGCCGCTTGGTGTTCGGGACCAACTGATTCAGTGGGCTCACGTCCTACCCTCCTCGGGACACCCTGGGGTGGCGAGGACAGTGGGGAGCCTTCGGGGGAGGTATTGGTGGCCTACCTTAGCTCGGGACATTAGGGTTTATGTCTCCTCCTGTTCGGTATGCGCCCAGAGTAAGGCTCCTCGGCACCTTCCTAGAGGGAAGTTGCAACCCCTCCCCGTTCCACAACGGCCATGGTCTCATCTGTCCGTAGATTTCCTGACCGATCTTCCCCCGTCTCAGGGAAACACTACGGTTCTGGTGATTGTGGATCGGTTTTCTAAGTCCTGCCGTCTCCTCCCGTTGCCCGGTATCCCTACAGCCCTACAGACTGCGGAGGCCTTATTCACCCACGTCTTCCGGCACTACGGGGTGCCGGAGGACATCGTTTCTGATCGGGGCCCCCAGTTCACGTCCCGAGTATGGAGGGCGTTCATGGAGCGTCTGGGGGTCTCGGTCAGCCTGACTTCCGGGTATCACCCCGAGAGTAATGGGCAGGTGGAGAGAGTGAACCAGGAGGTGGGTAGGTTTCTGCGGTCGTATTGCCAGGACCGGCCAGGGGAGTGGGCGAGATACATTCCCTGGGCCGAGATGGCCCAGAACTCACTACGCCACTCCTCTACTAACGTATCCCCCTTTCAGTGCGTGTTGGGGTACCAGCCGGTCCTGGCACCATGGCATTCGAGCCAGACCGAGGCTCCTGCGGTGGAGGAATGGGTACAGCGCTCTAAGGAGACCTGGAGGGCCGTCCAGGAGTCCCTCCAACAAGCTGGGAGAAGGCAGAAGAGGAGCGCTGACCGCCACCGCAGTGAAGCCCCCGTGTTTGTACCGGGGGACAGGGTTTGGCTCTCGACCCGAAACCTGCCCCTCCGCTTGCCCTGCCGGAAGCTGGGTCCGCAGTGTGTAGGGCCCTTCAAAGTCCTGAGGAGAATAAACGAGGTGTGTTATCGATTACAACTCCCTTCCTATTATCGTATTAAACCCTCGTTTCATGTGTCTCTCCTCAGGCCGGTGGTAGCTGGTCCCCTGCAGGACGGTGAGGTGCCGGAGGTCCCTCCTCCCCCTCTGGACATCGAGGGGTCCCCGGCGTATACGATACGGGCCATTCTGGACTCGAGACGCCGGGTGAGGGGCCTGCAGTACCTCGTGGACTGGGAGGGGTACGGTCCGGAGGAGAGGTGCTGGGTACCGGTGGGGGACATTTTGGATCCGTCAATGTTGAGGGATTTCCATCGCCTCCATCCGGATCGCCCTGCGCCTCGCCCTCCGGGTCGACCTCGAGGCCGGTGTCGGCGCGCTGCGGGAGCCGCGCGTCAGAGGGGGGGTACTGTCACGACTCCGACCGAGGGTGACTCCCCTTCACGTTCGGGCGGGGCTCGGCCGTCGTCGTCACCGGCCTACTAGCTGCCACTGACTCTTTTTCCTCCCCCTCCTTATGTGTTTATTTGGTACACCTGTGTTGAGGTGATTTATAATTAGTGGGGCTTTATTAGTCAGCCAGCGTCTACGGTTCTTTGTGCGGGATTGTTCAGCTGTATGTTAGATTCGGGAGTAGATGAACGTTTTTTTTCTTTTCGTTTCATCAATTGTATTTTGGACTGGGTTTTTTGTCCTCCGTGTAGGGGACAGTTGTTTGTTGCACCCAGTGTTTATTCGTGTGGACATTGTTTGCCAGTTGTGCATTAAAAGCACCATATTTGAACTGTCTGTTGTTCCTGCGCTTGACTTCACACCCCCCCGACACCCAGAGCGTTACAGCACCTCTGTCATGGAGTTGATCCTGGACGATGGATGTCCTATTGGGTGCCAGTTCCTGTAGGTCACAGCAGGTGGAGTAGGAGAAATACATGTACGGCCACATGCTTGCCATCTACCCACCTGCCATGAAATGCTGATTCATCACACTTAAGTTTACAAATTGAACGGCTCAACAAGGAGCTTGAATTAAATGCCCTGCATTTGACTTTCTATGTAACTAAACTGGAATGTCTGTCAACAAAATTAAGTTTACATATTAAACACTGAATGTACAAAACATTAGGAACACCTGCTCTTTCCATGACAGACTGACCAGGTGAACGCTGTGATCCCTTATTGATGTCACCTGTCACGTCCTGACCTTAGAGATTCTATTTATGTCTCTGTTTTGGTTGGTTAGGGCATGAGTTTGGGTGGGCATTCTATGTCTGGTGTTCTATGTTGTCCTTGTGTTGTATTTCTATGTCTGGCCTGATATGGTTCTCAATCAGAGGCAGCTGTCATTCATTGTCTCTGATTGAGAATCATATTTAGGTAGCCTGTTCCCACCTGTGTTTGTGGGTGGTTGTTTCCGGTTTAGTGTTTGTTTCACCTTTCTGGACTGTTAGTTTGTCGTGTTTGTTGTTTTGGTTTAGTGTTACGTATTTTAATTAAAGAATATGAACACTTACCACGCTGCACCTTGGTCCTCTTCTTCTCCTCCAGACGACAAGCGTTACATCACCACTTCAATCAGTGTAGATTAAAGAGAGGAGACCGGTTAAAGAAGGATTTTTAAGCCTTGAGACATGGATTGTGTATGTGTGCCATTCAGAGAGTGAATGGGCAAAACAAAAAAATGTAAGTGCCTTTGAACGGGGTATGGTGATAGGTGCCAGGTGCACCGGTTTGAGTGTGTCTAGAACTGCAACGCTGATGGGTTTTTCACAATCAACAGTTTTCCGTGTGTATCAAGAATGGTCCTCCACCCAAAGGACATCCAGCCAACTTGACAACTGTGGGAAGCATTGGAGTCAACATGGAACAGCGTCCCTGTGGAACACTTTTGCCACCTTGTAGAGTCCATGCCCCAACGAATTGATTCTGTTCTAAGGGCAAAAGGGGTTGCAACTCAATATTAGGAAGGTGTTCCTAATGTTTTGTACACTCAGTGGACAACAAAGCCATGGTAACATTTGCCAGTAAGCATTTGCCAGTAATTTGATCTTGATGGGTGTTTTAGAATGACGCTGGAGGGATGGCGGCCCTTTTACGGGCTCCTGACCACTTGTGCTTTTTTTGTGGATATTTATGCACTGACCTTAACTTTTTTTGTACATAATGTTTCCGCCATCGTTTCTTATGACCGAAAAGAGCTTCTGGACATCAGAACTACAGCTACAGTATCACTAATCACATTTGGACGAGGACTTCTACTTCAATGAGTCGGAGGCGAAAGACTATCCCTGACCAGGCCCAAATCCCTGACATTTGAAAAAGGTGGAAACGGCGCTATAGAGGGTGGAATGACGGATACCTGACGTGACTACGTCAGAGTATCAAGGCACAAGGCAAGACCCAGATACAGAAACAGGAGGCAGATGGTTGGAGTCCTACAATGTTTATTAATCCAAAGGGTAGGCAAGAGAATGGTCGTGGACAGGCAAAAAGGTCAAAACCAGATCAGAGTCCAGGAGGTACAGAGTGGCAGACAGGCTTGTGGTCAAGGCAGGCAGAATGGTCAGGCAGGCGAGTACCAAGTCCAGAAACAGGCAAGGGTCAAAACCAGGAGGACTAGAAAAAGGAGAATGCAAAAAGCAGGAGAACGGGAAAACCACTGGTTGACTTGGAAACATACAAGACGAACTGGCACAGAGAGACAGGAAACACAGGGATAAATACACTGGGGAAAACAAGCAACACCTGGAGGGGGTGGAGACAATAGCGAGGACAGGTGAAACAGATCAGGGTATGACACGAGAGTGGATAAATCACTTCTACCCTCCATTCTATTGGCCAGCTTGCAATCACTGTATGTGCTCCATTTGAGACTATCCTATCAACGAGATCTGAAGAACTGTAATACCCTATGTTTCTCTGAGTCGTGGCTGAAAAAGGACATGGTAAATAAAAATCTAGCTGGTTTATCCATATATCGACAGGACAGAACGGCTGCACCGGGGAAGTTCAGAGGAGGAAGTTTGTGTCTCTTTGTTAAAACAACTGGTGCACAATCTGTAATATTAAGGAAGCCTTGAGGTTCTGCTCGCCTGAATTAGAATACCTCATGATAAGCTATAGACCACACTATTTATCATGAGGTCTTAGTGGTCATCTATATTTTTCGTAGCTGTCTATTTACCACCAAAAACCGATGTTGGCACTAAGACCGCACTCAACGAGCTGTATAGGGCCATAAGCAAACAAGAAAATGCTCACCCAGAGGCAGTACTCCTAGTGGCCGGTGACTTCAATGCAGGAAAACTGAAAACTGTTTTACCTAATATCTACCAGCATGTCACCTGTGCAACTAGGGATAAAAACACCTTTACTCCACACCTCTACACCTTTCACCTTTACTCCACACACAGAGATGAATACAAAGCTCTCCATCGCCCTCCATTTGGCAAATCTGACCATAATTTTATCCTTCTGATTCCTGCTTACAAGCAAAAACTCAAACAGGAAGTACCAGTGATGCTGTAACGACTTTCTTCCTGGGATGAAGGAGAGGACCAAAATGCAGCGCAGTTAGTGTTCAACATGTTTAATTAAACAATAAACGATGAACATTAACAAATAACAAAATAACAAACGTGAAAGCCGAGACAGTCCTATCTGGTGCAGAACACAAACACAGAGACAGGAAACAACCACCCACAATCCCCAACACAAAACAAGCCACCTTTATATGATTCTCAATCAGGGACAACGATTGACAGCTGTCTCTGATTGAGAACCATATTAGGCTGAACACAGAAACAGACGAACTAGACACACAACATAGAATACCCACCCCAACTCACGCCCTGACCAACTAAACACATACAAAACAACAGAAAACAGGTCAGGAACGTGACAGATGCGCTCAATATGGAAGTGGTCAGATGAAGCGGATGCTAAGCTACAAAACTGTTTCACTAGCACATACTGGAATATGTGAGGTGATTCATCCAATGGCATTGAGGAGTTTCTCACATCAGTCACTATGCTTGGGCGGCATACTGTATATACCGTATAGTGGGGTATTTAGAAATAGCCACGGGATGGTTTTTCAATACCGTTGAAACTTTCTTTCAATACCATTTAAGTGGATCGCTAGACACTTTAATAATGCCACTTTAATAATGTTTACATATCTTGCATTACTCATCTCATATGTGTATATACTGTATTTTATACCATCTATTACATCTTACCTATGCCGCTCGGTCATCGCTCGTCTAAATATTTATATGTATATATTCTTATTCCATTCCTTTACTTAGGTTTGTGTGTATTAGGTAGTTGTTGTGGAATTGTTAGATATTGCTGCACTGTTGGAACTAGAAGCACAAGCATTTCACTACACTCGCAAAAACATCTGCTAACCATGTGTATGTGACCAATAAAATGTGATTTGATTTG
This sequence comes from Salvelinus namaycush, assembly GCF_016432855.1. Taxonomy (NCBI): domain Eukaryota; kingdom Metazoa; phylum Chordata; class Actinopteri; order Salmoniformes; family Salmonidae; genus Salvelinus; species Salvelinus namaycush. The sequence goes on along the minus strand of NC_052324.1, from coordinate 32,427,824 downwards.
ATTTTGAAGTAAGTACCTACAGTCAACTTGTGCTAAGCGTTAGGAGATAACGCAGATCTCGTTCTTATTTCACCTGTCACATTATTTTACAATTATGACGCATACGTAGTGCCCCAAACAGCCAGTGACATGTTTGTAAATAACACAACGGAAGAAAGTGGGAGCAGGTGAGTCCAGTTGTGTATTGACAGGGGTTGCAGTTTATATTGAAAGTGAAGTGTTTTTTTGTTTCAATAGAGTCATCAGGGATGTGCAACTATAGTTTTCCTAAACATAAAATACATTAGTGCAATATATTCGGCAGAAAACAGATTACTTTTCATCAGATGACAACAGAAATGCAATGCTATTTGGCTTGCAGCCACACAAGTAAATTAAAAAGCAAGGTCTTTTTTTGCAAAAACAATGCATGGCCATAATATTTATAATTTTAGGCCTATCATAGAAAGAATGTAGCCAGCTACATTCCCTAATGTTTTGTTTAAAGTTAATATTCAACTTTAACAGAGAAAAATAGGATTGCTACACAGAGAAAAGTACCAGAGAAAGTAGCTACACATCAGTCCGAGCGCTGTCTGCTGATAGAATTCTCATTTGTGAATTCTCATCTGAGTTTAGAAGTGCAACTGAAGCACAAAATTAGTCTGATGCTGAGCAGAAATTACAAGCATGTTCAATCTGCATTTACAAGACACAACAAGATATTTCTTATGCGTTTTATGTTTTTTTCCTATGTGAAAAACACTTGCTATTAACTTGCTATCTAAGTAAGTGGCTGAATTAATAAGGTGACGGTGCATCATATTGTATTATCTTTCTGCTGTGTTTGAGAAGTCAAAGCCCTTTGGATTAGTTATTTGTACAGCTGCCGCTGCTATCTTGCTTCCTTATGTTTTTTTCTCCTCTCCGTTCACGTCTTCTCCGAGCAGAGCAGGCAGGCCCTTTGCCCTACTGACTCCAGACTCCACAAAGACACAACGTGTACACATGCTGATGGAGAGCCAATACTGCATGCGTCAAAACTTTGTTAATTTCCACAATGTCTCTGGTTCACATTCACTTCTAAACGACCAAACTCATCAAAAATTACATTCGGTAGCTCCTACCTAAAGTGCCTTCGGAAAGTATTCAGACCCCTTGACCTTTTCCACATTTTGTTACGTTACAGCCTTATTATAAAATGGATTAAATAAATACAAATTCTCAGCAATCTACACATAATACCCCATAATGACAAATCAAAAACAGGTTTTAAGAAATGTTTGCTAATTTATTACAAATAAAATAATTATACCTTTTAGATAAGTTTTCAGACCCTTTGCTATGAGACTCAATTCAGCTCAGGTGCATCCTATTTCCATTGATTATTCAGATGTTTCTACAACTTGATTGGTGTAACGAGTGCGCTGAGAGTCAGGAAGCAAGTACAGGGAGTGAGTTTTTTAACAAATAAACAAAACAATAAACACGAAACACAAACAGCGCACCGACATGAAACAGAGTCAATAACACCTGAGGAAAGAACCAAGGGGAGTGACAGATATAGGGAAGATAATCAAGGAGGTGATGGAGTCCAGGTGAGTGTCATGAGGCACAGGTGCGCGAGACAATGGTGACAGGTGTGCGGCAGCCTGATGACTTAGAGCCCGGAGAGGCAGTATACGTGACAATTGGAGTCCACCTGTGGTAAATTCAATTGATTGTCTATATGAGGTCCCACAGTTGACAGTTCATGTGAGAGCAAAAACTAAACCATGAGGTCGAAGGAATTGTTCGTAGAGCTCCAAGACAGGATTTGGTCGAGGCAAAGATCTGGGGAAGTGTACCAAAACATTTCTGCAGCATTGAAGGGCCCCACGAACACAGAACCCTCCATCATTCTTAAATGGAAGAAGCTTGGAACCACCAAGACTCTTCCTAGAGCTGGCTGCCTGGCCAGACTGAGCAATCGGGGGATAATGACATTGGTCAGAGAGGTGACCAAGAACCTGATGGTCACTGTGACAGCGCTCCAGAGATCCTGTGTGGAGATAGGAGAACCTTCCAGAAGGACAACCATCTCTGCAGCACTCCACCAATTAGGTCTTTATGGTAGAGAGTGGCCTGACGGAAGCCACTCCTCAGTAAAAGGCACATGACAGCCTGCTTGAAGTTTGCCAAAATTGCACCTAACGACTCTTAGACCATGAGAAACAAGATTCTCTGGTCTGATGAAACCAAGATTGAACTATTTGGCCTGAATGCCATGTCTGGAGGAAACCTGGCACCATCCTTACGGTGAAGTATGGTGATGGCAGCATCATGCTGTGGGGATGTTTTTCAGCGGCAGGCACTGGGAGACTAGTCGGGATCGAGGGAAAGATGAACAAAGTACATCCTTGATGAAAACCTGCTCCAGAGCGCTCAGGACCTCAGACTGCCGCGAAGGTTCACCTTCCAACAGAACAACAACCCTAAGCACACAGCCGAAACACAGGAGTGGCTTCGAGACAAGTCTTTGAATGTCCTTGAGTGGCCCAGCCAGAGCCCGGACTTGAACCCGATCGAACATCTCTGGAGAAACCTGAAAATAGCTGTGCAGCAATGCTCCCCATCCAACCTGACAGAGCTTGAGAGGATCTGCAGAGAAGAGTGGGAGAAACTCCCAAATACAGGTGTGCCAAGCTTGTAGCATCATACCCAAGAAGACTCGATACTGTAATTGCTGCCAAAGGTGCTTCAACAAAGTATTGAGTAAAGGTTCTGAATACTTATGTAAATGTCAATATTTATATATTTTTTTATAAATTAGCAAACAATTCTAAAACCTGTTTTTGCTTTGTCATTATGTGGTATTGTGTGTAGATTGATTTGGGGGAAAAAACAATTTAATAAATTTTAGAATAAGGCTGTAATGTAACAAAATGTGGAAAAAGTCAAGGGTTTCGAATAATTCCCGAAAGCAATGTATATATGTATAACTTTATGAGCTGGATTACCTGTCTTTGCAATGCATTTTTTGTCGTTTGCGCTCGTTAGCATATTTAGCTAGCAGCCTCCATGGAAATTCGCTATTACCTGTGCTCATTTTTCTAGCAATCTGGTAATAGACGCCAATGACTAATTTTGTGGGGGGTTTTGACACCCCATTGTGTACTAAACTGGTAATACTGTAAATTCCAGGGTGAGAGAAGGATGGTATGACAATATGAAAATCTGGATACAGCCCAACCCTATCAGTAACCGGCTTCATTAAATAAGCGCATCAACGGCATTGTCCCCACAGTACTTATCCCAACCATAAACCAGGCAACATCCACACAAAGACTAGAGCAGCTGTTTTCAAGGCAAGGAGCGGGACACTAATCCGGACACTTGTAAAACATCCTGCTACACTATTCGACGAACCATCAAACAGGCAAAGTGTCAATATAGGACCAAGATTGAATCCTACTACACCCGCTCTGATAGTCATCGGATGTTTAGTTTTTTTATTATTTCACCTTTATTTAACCAGGTAGGCCAGTTGAGAACGAGTTCTCATTTACAACTGTGACCTGGCCAAGATGATAAAGCAAAGCAGTGCGACAAAAACAAGAGCACAGAGTTACACATAAACAAACGTACAGTCAAAAACACAAGAGAAAAATCTATGTACAGTGTGTGCAAATGTAGAAGATTAGGGAGGTAAGGCAATAAATAGACCATAGAGGCAAAATAATTACAATTTAGCATTAATGCTGGAGTGATAGATGTGCAGATGATGACGTGCAAGTAGAGATACTTGGATGCAAAAGAGCAAAAAGATCAATTACAATATGGGGATGAGGTAGTTGGGTGTGCTATTTACAGATTGGCTGTGTACAGTGATCGGTAAGCTGCTCTGACAGCTGATGCTTAAAGTTAGAGAGGGAAAAATTAGTCTCCAGCTGCAGTGATTTTTGCAATTCGTTTCAGTCATTGGCAGCAGAGAACTGGAAGGAAAGGTGGCCAAAGGAAGAATTGGCTTTGGGGGTGACCAGTGAAATATACCTGCTGGACCGCATGCTACTGGTGGGTGTTGCTATGGTGACCAGTGAGCTGAGATAAGGCGGGGCTTTACCTAGCAAAGTCTTATAGATGACCTGGATCCATTGGGTTTGGCGACAAGTATGTGGCGAGGGCCAGCCAATGAGAGCATACAGGTCGCAGGGGTGTGTAGTATATGGGGCTTTGGTGCCAAAACGGATCGCACTGTGATAGACTACATCCATTTTAATGAGTAGAGTGTTGGGGAGGCTATATTGTAAATGACATCGCCAAAGTCAAGGATCGGTAGGATAGTCAGTTTTACGAGGGTATGTTTGGCAGCATGAGTGAAGGAGGCTTTGTTGCGAAATAGAAAGCCGATTCTAGATTTAATTTTGGATTGTAGATGCTTAATGTGAGTCTGGAAGGATAGTTTACAGTCTAACCAGACATCTAGGTATTTGTAGTGTTCCACGTACGTCAGAACTGTCCAGAGTGGTGATGCTAGTCGGGCGGGTGCGGGTGCAGGCAGAAATCGGTTGAAGAGTATGCATTTAGTTTTACTAGCATTTAAAAGCAGTTGGAGGCCATGGAAAGAGAGTTGTATGGCATTGAAGCTCGTTTGAAGGTTTGTTAACACAGTGTCCAAAGAAGGGCCAGATGTATACAGAATGGTGTCCTCTGCGTAGAGGTGGATCAAGGAATCACCAGCAGCAAGAGCGACATCATTGATATATACAGAGAAAAGAGTCGGCCCGAGAATTTAACCCTATGGTAACCCCATAGAGACTGCCAGAGGTCCAGACAACAGGCCCTCCGATTTGACACACTGCACTCTGAGAAGTAGTTGGTGAACCAGGCGAGGCAGTCATTTGAGAAACCAAGGCTATCGAGTCTGATGCTAAAATTGCGGTGATTGACAGAGTCGAAAGCCTTGGCCAGGTCGATGAAGACGGCTGCACAGTATTGCCTTTTATCGATGGTGGTTATGATATTGTTTAGGACCTTGAGCGTGGTTGAGGTGCACCCATGACCAGCTCGGAAACCAGATTGAATAGTGGAGAAGGTACGGTGGGATTCGAAATGGTCGGTGATCTGTTTGTTATTAATTTGGCTTTCGAAGATTTTAGAAAGGCAGGGCAGGATGGATATAGGTCTATAACAGTTTGGGTCTAGAGTGTCTTCCCCTTTGAAGAGGGGGATGACCGCGGCAGCTTTCCTGTCTTTGGGGATCTCAGATGATACGAAAGAGAGGTTGAACAGTCTAGTAATAGGGGTTGCAACAATTTTGAAAGAGAGGGTCCAGATCTATTAGCCCAGCTGATTTGTAGGGATCCAGATTGTGCAGCTCTTTCAGAACATCAGCTGCCTGAATTTGGGTGAAGGAGAAGCGGGGAGGGAGGGGGCTTGGGCAAGTTGCTGCAGGGGGTGCAGAGCTGTTGGCCGGGGTAGGGGTAGCCAGGTGGAAAGCATGGCCAGCCATAGAAAAATGCTTATTGAAATGATCGATTATCGGAGATTTATCGGTGGTGACAGTGTTTCCTAACCTCAGTGCAGTGGGCAGCTGGGAGGAGGTGCTCTTATTCTCCATGGACTTTAGTGTCCCAAACCTTTTTGAAATTAGTGCTACAAGATGCACATTTCTGTTAGAAAAAGCTAGCCTTAGCTTTCCTAACTGACTGTGTATATTGGTTCCTGACTTCCCTGAAAAGTTGCATATCGCGGGGGCTATTCGATGCTAATGCAGAACACCACAGAATGTTTTTGTGCTGGTCAAGGGCAGTCAAGTCTGGGGTGAACCAAGGGCTGTATCTGTTCTACATTTTTTAATGGGGCATGCTTATTTAAGATGGTGAGGAAAGCAGGCAATGCCCAACTGATGGGATGAGGTCAATATGTTACACCCCTGAAAAAGGGGGGAAAGAATCACGAGAGTGATAGGTTAATGTTTACTCATTGAGAACTTTTAGTGCAATCATTTTACATAAGTAACACATTTTACAGAATAACAGATCTACAGGAAATAGATAGTTTTGTAGGGTACAAGGCTTATTCAAGTCACAACAGTATACACTGTACATCACTGAAACAAATACTATTTTCAATATAACTGTCAAGCACAAAGCTTTAACTCAGTAAACCATACCTCAATTTATCAACAGGCAATAAAGTGTTTGAAAAACAATTACACAAATAATGCCGCAAAATATCTTATTAACGCACATGTTCATTCACAATCGACATAAAATGGCAGCTACGTAGCAGTACCTAGCAGTACGAAGCTAGCTGCAACCGAGCAGGGCTCCTATTACTCTCTGCAAACTTAACTAACTTCCTCAATATGTTACTAAGACAAACCTTAAACACTCTTGACATTTTAGCGAGTTATTACATTTAAATTACTCTTTTTTATCATCAATAACGTACCTGAAAAAGGGGGGAAAGAATCACGAGAGTGATAGGTTAATGTTTACTCATTGAGAACTTTTAGTGCAATGAGAAAAAGACCGCAAATTCTCTGTGAACTTGAGTGGAGACCAGAGCAATCGATCTCAGGCTCATAGATTAAGAGCATTTAGTAGATCACAGATTAACACTTTTACCCACGACAACATAAAGTAATCAACATAACGTTTACACATTCCTCTCACAATTCGTACCCTTTGTATGCTTGACAGATTTTAACACAATTATATAAATGTTATCAATCTATCAACTAATACTGAATGCATGATCTTCTTAACCTTAGATGTTTTAAGATCCTCACATACTATGAACTTACTAATACTTTTTAATGTATAACAGGCTATTAGTATTTCCTTTAACCTGTCACACTCTCCCCGACAAAATAAATGTTGTCCCAACATTACCAACATTGTCTTCTTCAACAGTCTGTATGCACTGGACCTCGAAAATCCTCTTCTGTAAGGTAGTACTTGAGCAGAGGTCAAGGGTCACAGTTCAAATATAACTAACAAGTTATTCACAGTCCATATCTGTTGACCAGCTGTATAACATAAACAGTCCTTTCTCATACTATTGATCAACAGTCCATCAATTTTAATGATCTAAATGCATAGTCTGCAAATTGTCTCTTGTGACAGTCTGTGAAATCAGTCAGTAGTCCATGGTCACACATGTCAACTCTGTAGCCTCATGTTTGCTGAAGCCCATACATGTAAGGTGGCTGAAAGTAACATTGCTGTAGTGATGGCAGCCATGGAACCAGTCCTGGTGCAGAGTAGACAGGGAACAACTGTGGCTGGATACTGTAGCAGGAAGGGATACCAAGCTGATCATAGGTGATACGTCTTGGAGGCTGTCTCTCTCTTTGTGGCAGCTGGTAGGCTGGTTCCTCAGGTTCAGCAGCATCAGTTAATGAAGGAAAGGCACTTGGTGGACGATCATCAGGCAAATTTTCAGCAGGCAAGTTCATCTCCTCAGCAGGCAGGTCTTGAACTGTTGTTGTCTCCTCCAGCTGCTTTTCAACAAGAGGCTGTGCTGGTAGCGTATCAGGGACTGGCACCGCAACTGTCTGTTTCACTGGTGGGGGCCTGTGTTCCCACTCTCTCGCTGGTTCAGCATTCCTCTCCTCAGGTACTGTAGGAGATGTGGGAACCTGTAGCGGCTCATGATGAAGGTCATATTCATCCCCGCTGTCATCAGAATCTAGAGGATGTGATGCAGGCTGATGTCTCCTTTTTTTCTGACTTTTGTCATCTTTGGTCATTTCTGGTTGTGTCTCAAAAGGTAAGTGGTCACAGGACATGAGCAGGTTTCTGTGCAGGATCCTGGAGCGTCCCCTACCCTTTTCTGGTCTCAATTCATAAATCGGCAGGTCTGAACCCATTTGTCTCACTACTGTGTGAATTGTATCTTCCCAATAGTTACGGAGTTTGCCTGGTCCTCCTCTTGGTGTCAGGTTTTTAATCAGAACTCGCTCGCCAGGCTGTAGCACTGAACTCCTAACTTTAGTGTCATAGTACTTCTTACTTCTTTCAGCAGCTTTCTGAGCATTTTCATTTGCAATGGCGTATGCTTCTTCCATCCCTCGTTTCCAGTTCTCCACGTAGTCTCGATGGTTACTGGAACCTGCCTCTGTGCACAATCCAAAGAGCATATCAACTGGAAGCCTGGGTGATCTCCCAAACAGAAGATAAAATGGTGAATAGCCAGTCACTTCGCAACGGGTGCAGTTATAGGCATAAACCAGTTTGTTCAGAGACTCCTTCCAATTTGACTTTTGTGTCTCAGTTAGTGTCTTTAACCTGTTATGGCTGCAAGGGGCAGTATTGAGTAGCCAGTTAAATAGTGCCCATTTCAAACGGCCTCATACTCAATTCTTGCTCGTACAATATGCATATTATTATTACTATTGGATAGAAAACACTCTCTAGTTTCTAAAACCGTTTGAATTATTTCTCTGAGTGAAACAGAACTCATTCTGCAGCACTTTTCCTGACCAGGAAGTGGAATGTCAGAAATATATGCTCTGTTCAACTTCCTGCCTATACATGGTCATGATACGTAAGAGTCTACGTACACTTCATACGCCTTCCTCTGGGTGTCAAGAGGCTGTGAGAGAAGAAATTTTGTGTTTATCTTGGTCTGAGGTGGAATAAAAGCTATTTCTTTGACGTGACCGTCCACTTCCTGTTTCTGGAGCGCGCGAAAGAGGACATGGATATGCCTTCTGTTTTGCTCCCGTTATGGACGACTAACATCTCCGTCTTAGATTTTATTTGATACATGTGACCATATCATCGTAACGTATGTTTTTTCAATATAGTTTAATCAGATTATTGAAATTTTTTCGGGAGTTTTGCCGTGTTCCGTTCTCTTCCGTTTGTTGACTTGGAGAGCTTTGTGCCACTTGGCAAGTGCCCATGCTAAATGAAGAGGGATATTTGCCGTTCCAGATCAAAACAACGACTGTTCTGGACAAAGGACACCTTGTCCAACATTCTGACGGAAGATCACCAAAAGTAAGAAACATTTTATGATGCTATTTCTAATATCTGTCGTGCATGTGAACTGGTCGTGGGCGCCCAAGTGTTTCTGGCTATTGTGGCTACGCTAATATAGCGCTACATTTTGTTTTCGCTGTAAAACATTTAATAAATCGGAAATATTGTCTGGAATCACAAGATGCCTGTCTTTCAATTGCTGTACACTGTGTATTTTTCAGAAATGTTTTATGATGAGTAATTAGGTATTTGACGTTGGTGTCTGTAAATATTATGGCTGCTTTCGGTGCAATTTCTGATTGTAGCTGAAATGTAAACTATGATTTATACCTGAAATATGCAAATTTTTCGAACAAAACATATGCTATACAATAAATATGTTAACAGACTGTCATCTGATGAAGTTGTTTCTTGGTTAGTGGCTATTTATATCTTTATTTGGTCGAATTTGTGATAGCTACTGATGGAGTAAAAACTGATGGAGTAAGAATAGTGGTGTCTTTTGCTAACGTGGTTAGCTAATAGATTTACATATTGTGTCTTCCCTGTAAAACATTTTAAAAATCGGACATGTTGGCTTGATTCACAAGATGTGTACCTTTCATCTGGTGTCTTGGACTTGTTAATGTGTGAAAGTTAAATATTTTAAAAAAATATCTTTTGAATTTCGCGGGCTGCAGCCATAAGAAGTTAAGATTTGCAACAATGTTCTGTTCATGCGTTCCACTTGACCGTTCCCCATCGGGTGGTAGGGTGTTGTTCTGGACCCCGCCATGCCACTGAGTTTCTTTAACTGATGGAACAACTGATTTTCAAATTCTCCCCCTTGGTCATGGTGGATGCGGGACGGGAACCCAAACTTCAGGGCAAAGTCATTGAAGATGAGATTTGCAGCAGTTTTACCTGACTTTGATGTGGTGGCGTAGGCTTGAGTGAAACGTGTAAAATGATCAACAATCACGAGGATGTACTCATATCCCCCTTTGCATCTCTCGAGATGAAGGAAGTCTATACATACCAGTTCAAATGGCTGTGTTGTCACAATGTTTGTCAGAGGAGCTCTTGTTTCATGGGCTGGCTTTTTCTGCTTGACACAGCTACAAGTTTTAGTCACATAGTGCTCGATGTCAGATTGCATATATGGCCAGAAGAAGCGGTCACGTACTAGTGATACAGTGCGGTCAGTACCTTGGTGTCCCATGTTATTGTGCAATTCTTCCATCACTTCACCTTTGTACTGCTCTGGTAGAACTAACTGCTTGCGGGCTGTAGTGATTCTGTACAGAATGCCATCACTGTCTATTGTCAATTTGTCCCATTCTCTGAATAGGCATTTTGTCTTTGGACTGAATTCCTTTTGCTCTTTACCTGGCGGTTTGAAACCCGACAGTTTGAAATTGAGCACAGGACGGATGACCGGATCAGATTCTTGTGCTTCTCTTATCCCATCTTTTGGGATCGAGCTGGTTGTTGCAGTGGTTGTCTCACCTTCAGCTGATACTGACATAGCTGCAGCTGAAAGTGACCAAGGTACAACAGCCTCTTTCTGTACCTCAACTGCTTGTATCGTGGCGGCAATGGTGTCTGGTGGAAGCTCCTCAGAACATTCTCTCATCAGTGACTCTACATCCAGTGGCATCCTTGACAACGCATCTGCATCACCGTTCTCTCTGCCTGGCCTGTACTTTATTGTAAAGTGGAAATCAGCCAATTCTGAAACCCACCTGGAAGTGGTTGCGTTCAGTTTTGCAGTAGACAGAATGTAGCTGAGCGGGTTGTTATCGCTGTATACAGTGAAGGACGGAGCATAGTACAAATAATCATGGAACTTATCAGTGATTGCCCATTTTAGAGCTAGTGATAGTTCTTCTCAGCTGCTGTTAAGGTTCGAGAGCCATAAGCAATGACCCTAAGCTTCCCATCTTGCTTTTGATAGAGAACTGCACCCAAGCCTTGGTGTGACGCATCAGTGTGTACAACAAATGGCTGAGTGAAATCAGGGAAACCTAAGACTGGTGGGTGAAGCAAACACTCAATCAGCTGTTCAAGTGCCTGTTGATGCTGGTCAGTCCACAGGATTGGCTTGTTTGAGGGCACCACATGACTTAGTTTCTTTGTTTTTGTTTTCCGTGGGTGGTCAGGTAATTTCTCTGAATCTGCTTTCAGGAGGTCATACAGGCAGCTGGCCCTCCTAGAAAAGTCTTTGATGTACTGTCTGTAGTAAGTGAGTAACCCAAGCATTTGTCTGAGCTGGCCCACAGTCTCTGGTCTGATTTCTTTCAATGCTCTTACTGCTTCAAAATCAGCTGGGTCAACTCGGCTGCCCTCTGCAGACACTACTCTGCCCAAATAACGGACCTGGGGTTTAAAGAGATCACACTTACTTGGTTTGAGTTTAATGCCATACTCTCTGAGACGCTGCAAAACTTTTCGCACATCATTCACATGGCTGTCGAAAGTTTTACTGAAAACAAGCGTGTCGTCCAGATAAGGAATGCAGATGTCATCCCGGAGCCCTTCCAAACACTCCTCCATACACCGCTGAAAAGCTGCAGGAGCGTTCATGAGGCCGAATGGCATCCGTATCCACTCATAGAGTCCCCACGGGGTCACAAATGCTGTCAGTGGTCTGCTTTCTTCAGAGATGAACCCCTGGTGATACGCTTTTCCCTGATCTAAGAGGGAGAACCAGAAATTACCACCTAAACTGTCCATGATGTCTTGGACCCGAGGGATGGGCTGGCGGTCGGGATGTGTCTTTCTGTTCAGGTCTCTGTAATCTATACACAACCGGAGGGTCCCATCCTTCTTACGAACGCACACGACAGGTGAAGAATATGAAGAGTTTGACTTCCTAACCCAGCCCTGGGCTATGAGGTCATAAAGGTAACCCTTCATCTCCTGATACAGTGGCCTGGGCACTGACATGTATGTGCGCTTGACTGGTTCAGAGTCCTTTAGAGAAATAGTCATTTTCAATCGTTCAATGCAGCCAATGTCATTGTCTGATCTGGAGAAGGAGTGACACTCTTCTCTAAGCATTTGCCTAACAACCTCTCTCTGCTCTTCGGTTAGGTGAGTTAAACCTACTGGTGGATCCCACTGTTCAGTAGCAGTACATGGGGTTCGAACGCTGGTGTGATTCACTGTGGCTGGGGTGACAGTTTTTTCAAAGACTTGGGCAGGTAACACAGTCATAATAGTTTGTACTGTACCGATTATTGTGCGTCCTAGCAGGGCAATGTCGTGGTCAGTGGGGTTAGAGACATCAAGCCTGATAACTGGAAAAACACCTTTCCTGACTCTGACTAGTGTGTCAAAGAACTCAAGGTCGTCTGGCCACTGCGGGTTCAGGTCTGGCTGGAAAAGCATTGTCATGTCCTCTTTGAAAGGCTGGGAAGCTACGCGGCACTCAATCTGAATGCTACTGTGTTTTGGGATAGCAACCTTCTCTTTCTTGGTTTTCACTGCGTATTCACCTGTCTGTTCTGCGCTAACAGCCTGTATAAAAGCACCCACCTTGTTTCTTTTGAGGCTTGGGAAAGCTGTTTTTATTGTACTGTATCGTTTAGTCTTTCAGTCATTGTCAGGATGTGCTCGATAACATTGAAACCTATGATGGGATGAGATAGGTGACAGCCTTTCATTACGAGCACTGGGATGATCAGTTCCTTTGTTTCGTCAGTTTCAGAGGCTAGCCGAAAAGTTGTTTCAATCCATCCCAGGTACGACATTTCAGTCCCATTTGCTGCAGTCAACCTTAGATCAGCAGGTGAGTCCAGGATTTCTGAAACATCTCTCAGCCTTGCGTTTGGGAGAGATTCCTCTTTCCATCGTTCATCAATGACCGATACCTGAGAGCCTGTGTCCCATAGAGCTTGGAGGTGGTGGCGATTCAGGTGACACTCAATAAGGCACTGTCTGCCGACTAGCGAGGTGACCTTACGGGGGTGGCAACCTTGAGCTAGGGATGGTAAGGAGTGAGCATTTTCCTCTGTGCAGGAAAACCTTTCACTGGTAGAGTTAATTTTCAGGTGAGTGCATTTTTCCTTATGTTTAATCCAATGTTGATTTTGACATACTTTGGAACAGTACAGTGTCTCTTTACATGATGAACATTGTTTCAGGTTCTCAAATGAATCTTCTCTGGCACAATTTGCACATTTCTGGGACTTTTTGGTAGCTACGGTTAACACTCGTCCCTCAGCGGTAACCTTTGCCCATTTAAAGGGGCCTCCCTTGAAGGTCTGACTCCCCGGATTTTACATCCAGCTTGAAAATGTTCTCCACTCCCACATCGGAAGCAATGTGTGCAGCGTGCATCTGTTCTGGCCTGCTGGCAGACAAAACACCTCCTTGGAGCTTGAGCAGAGCGGTTGGCATACCGGTTAGGTGCATATTGATGCTGCACAGGGTCAGGTGCTTGGGACTGACTGTAGTTGCTGTAATACTGCTGCTGGGAAACAGGTGGCTGGGGGTCCCAATCTGGCCTCCTAACTGGAGGTGGGGCATAGGCACAAGGCGGTGACTGAAACATAGGCTGCTGTAATGTCTCCTTAATCTGAGCAATCTCTGCACTGAGACCTTTTAGAGAAGCTACACCTGTCTTAAGTTCAGCTAACTCTGTTAACAGTTCTGCGGGTATCTTGACTTTGGCTTCCTTCACAGGACACTTTGTGGATGGCGTATCTTCTAACTGGACTACACTTACAGTTGTAGCAGGCTGTGGGGCATGAAACCGCTTTTTGTTTCGTCTTTCTATCTCATTAGCACAAGCAATGTTAAGCTTCTCTAGCAAAACCTCATCTGATGTTTCGCTATCTAGCAGGAGAGGCTGCATGTCTATCCTGATACTGTCACTCTGGAGACCTGTAAGGACTGTGTGTAAACACATGCGCTGGACTAGAGCAGGGTCATACTTAAGCCCTGATTCTGACTCCTGGGATGCAAACTACTTTTTGCCTCAAATCTAAGACACGCATCAGGAAGCTTTGAGGGGTCTCTTTGCTATGCTGTGCTTCTGAAGCTAGCTGTTTGTAAAGCTTTGTTGCACTCTTCTCTTGGAAGTGGGAACGCAGGATACATCTAAGTGTGGGAAGAGTTAGCTGGGGTTTACCTTCCAAGTAACTGCGTAGCTGTGAGCCTGGAGAAATAGCCCTGACTACTGCATCTACTATTTCTACCTCAGGATAGCCTCTGTTAAGTCCACTCTCAATCTGATGGGCAAGGCTGGAAAAAATCAGTTTATCTTTCTGGCCCGGTTCACCTATCTGACCAGAAATTTTAAACTCTTTGCGCCAGTATGGGCTGTGCATTGGGTGAGAGCGGCACGCTCCCCTGAAGATTGGCATGGGGTTGGGGCTGACGCAGGGAATCACTGGCTTTGGCTGCAGTAATCTGCTCAATTCCCACCCTTTGTTGTGGGGTTACAGTTCTCAGTTCCTCTATTCTGTGATGTATTCCGGCTGTTTCAATATCATGGTCTGTTTGCCATGTTTTGTTATCTATGCCACTGATCATTTCTGTCATTTTGTCTTTAAGTAGCAACAATTCCGACATGCCTCCATCTTCTAACTCTGCAACTTCCTCTCTTTCTAGGAACATCATAATGTGAGTCATCAATGATATTTAGGATTTGTCTTGAACATCTCTTCTCTGTTCGCCTGATATGTCAAGGAAATCACATATCTCTAGTAACTTGTCTTTAGTCAGGGTGTGCAATTCTCCTACTACCTCTTCCTGTAGTTCTTCCAAGGCGGTTGTCATGTTGACAGAACAGGAGGAACTTTTACTGTGCAGGAGTTGACTCTGAATTAGATGGTCCTTACTGTCTCTGATGGTCGATCAATGGCCTCAGTTGACACGTACTTAACCACCAACTTCCAGCTCTCCTCGAACAGCAACACTTTCCTCACTGCAGCCTGCCTGAGTTATTATGTGGGGATTTAGCTGGCTCGGAATTCAGCGACCAGGATGTGGAAACTGGACATCTGAGCAGCTATCTCAGCGGAGCCTCCAAAAATGTTACACCCCTGAAAAAGGGAGGAAAGAATCACGAGAGTGATAGGTTAATGTTTACTCATTGAGAACTTTTAGTGCAATCATTTTACATAAGTAACACATTTTACAGAATAACAGATCTACAGGAAATAGATAGTTTTGTAGGGTACAAGGCTTATTCAAGTCACAACAGTATACACTGTACATCACTGAAACAAATACTATTTTCAATATAACTGTCAAGCACAAAACTTTAACTCAGTAAACCATAACTCAATTTATCAACAGGCAATAAAGTGTTTGAAAAACAATTACACAAATAATGCCGCAAAACTTCTTATGGCTGCAGCCCGACACCGGTACACTTATGACAACAGCCAGCTCAAAGTGCAGGGCGCGAAATTCAAAATATATATTTTTTAAATATTTAACTTTCACACATTAACAAGTCCAATACAGCATATGAAAGGTACACATCTTGTGAATCCAGCCAACATGTCCGATTTTTAAAATGTTTTACAGGGAAGACACAATATGTAAATCTATTAGCTAACCACGTTAGCAAAAGACACCACTTTTTTTACTCCATCAGTTTTTTACTCCATCAGTAGCTATCACAAATTCGACCAAATAAAGATATAAATAGCC
This sequence comes from Salvelinus namaycush, assembly GCF_016432855.1. Lineage (NCBI taxonomy): Eukaryota > Metazoa > Chordata > Actinopteri > Salmoniformes > Salmonidae > Salvelinus > Salvelinus namaycush. Next base: position 32,412,222 of record NC_052324.1, on the reverse strand, counting down.
ACTAACCAAGAAACAACTTCATCAGATGACAGTCTGATAACATATTTATTGTATAGCATATGTTTTGTTAGAAAAATGTGCATATTTCAGGTATAAATCATAGTTTACATTGCAGCTACAATCAGAAATTGCACCGAAAGCAGACAGAATAATTACAGACACCAACGCCAAATAACTAAATACTCATCATAAAACATTTCTGAAAAATACATAGTGTACAGCAATTGAAAGACAGGCATCTTGTGATTCCAGACAATATTTCCGATTTATCAAGTGTTTTACAGCGAAAACACAATAGAGCGTTATATTAGCTTACCACAATAGCCAAAAACACAAGCAATTTCCCAGTAGCAAAAGTTAGCGATCGTAACAAACAAGCAAAAGATATATAATTTTTGACTAACCTTGATTTTCTTCATCAGATGACAGTCCTATAACATCAGGTTATACATACACTTATGTTTTGTTCGAAAATGTGCATATTTAGAGCTGAAATCAGTGGTTACACATTGTGCTAACGTAGCATCTTTTTCCCACAACGTCTAAACAGCAACGATATTTTTCTGACACGTTTTCTGACACACATATTCTGACCAAATAGCTATTCATAAACATAAGTAAAAAATACATGTTGTATAGGAAATGATAGATCCATTAGTTCTTAATGAAATCGCAGTGTTAGAATTCTAAAAAATAACTTCATTACGACATCCAGCTTCGGTATAGCTGAGTACCCCAAAGTTGGGCGCCCACGACTAATTCACATGCACGACAGATATATGAATTAGCATCATAAAATGTTTCTTACTTTTGGTGATCTTCCATCAGAATGTTGTAGAAGGTGTCCTTTGTCAAGAACAGTCGTTGTTTGGATTTAAAACGTTCATTTTCCCTCTCGATTTAGCACGCGCACTTGCCAAGTGGCACAAAGCTCTCCAAGTCAACAAACGGAAGAGAACGGAACACGGCAAAACTCCCGAAAAATTTTCAATAATCTGATGAAACTATATTGAAAAAACATACTTTACGATGATATGGTCACATGTATCAAATAAAATCATAGCCGGAGATATTAGTCATCCATAACGACAGCTAAACAGAAGGCAAATCCATGTCCCCTTTCGCGCGCTCCAGAAAACAGAAAATGGACGGTCACGTCATACAAAGAGCTTTTATTCCACCTCAGACCAAGATAAACACGAAATTTCTTCTCTCACCGCCTCTTGACATCCAGGGGAAGGTGTATGAAGTGCACGTAGACTCTTACGTATCATGCCCATGTATAGGCAAGGAGTAGAACAGAGCATCGATTTCAGATTTTCCACTTCCTGGTCAGGAAGTTTGTGCCAAATGAGTTCTGTTTGACTCACAGATATAATTCAAACGGTTTTAGAAACTAGAGAGTGTTTTCTATCCAATAGTAATAATAATATGCATATTGTACGAGCAAGAATTGAGTACGAGGCCGTTTGAAATGGGCACCTTTTATCTGGCTACTCAATACTCCCCCTGCAGCCCAAACAGGTTAACGCACATGTTCATTCACAATCGACATAAAATGGCAGCTACGTAGCAGTACCTAGCAGTACGAAGCTAGCTGCAACCGAGCAGGGCTCCTATTACTCTCTGCAAACTTAACTAACTTCCTCAATATGTTACTAAGACAAACCTTAAACACTCTTGACATTTTAGCGAGTTATTACATTTAAATTACTCTTTTTTTATCATCAATAACGTACCTGAAAAAGGGGGGAAAGAATCACGAGAGTGATAGGTTAATGTTTACTCATTGAGAACTTTTAGTGCAATGAGAAAAAGACCGCAAATTCTCCGTGAACTTGAGTGGAGACCAGAGCAATCGATCTCAGGCTCATAGATTAAGAGCATTTAGTAGATCACAGATTAACACTTTTACCCACGACAACATAAAGTAATCAACATAACGTTTACACATTCCTCTCACAATTCGTACCCTTTGTATGCTTGACGGATTTTAACACAATTATATAAATGTTATCAATCTATCAACTAATACTGAATGCATGATCTTCTTAACCTTAGATGTTTTAAGATCCTCACATACTATGAACTTACTAATACTTTTTAATGTATAACAGGCTATTAGTATTTCCTTTAACCTGTCACAAATATCCTTCCAGGATACCCGGGCCAGGTTGATTAGAAAGGCCTGCTCGCTGAAGTGTTTTAGGGAGCGTTTGACAGTGATGAGGGGTGGTCGTTTGACCACGGACCCATTACGGATGCAGGCAATGAGGCAGTGATCGCTGAGATCCTGATTGAAGACAGCAGAGGTGTATTTAGAGGGCAAGTTGGTCAGGATGATATCTAAGAGGGTGCCCATGGTTACAGATTTAGGGTTGTACCTGGTAGGTTCCTTGATCATTTGTGTGCGATTGAGGGCATCTAGCTTAGATTGTAGGATGTTAAGCATATCCCAGTTTAGGTCACCTAACAGTATGAATTCTGAAGATAGATGGGAGTTAATCAATTCACATATGGTGTCCAGGGCACAGCTGGGGGCTGGTGGGAGGTCTATAACAAGCGGCAACAGTGAGAGACTTGTTTCTGGAAAGGTGGATTTTTAAATGTAGAAGCTCGAATTGTTTGGGCACAGACCTGGATAGTAAGACAGATTTTCTCTGCAGTAGATTGCAACTCCGCCCCCTTTGGCAGTTCTATCTTGTTGGAAAATGTTTTAGTTGGGGATGGAAATTTCAGGATTTTTGGTGGCCTTCCTAAGCCAGGATTCAGACATGGCTAGGACATTAGGGTTGGCGGAGTGTGCTAAAGCAGTGAATAAAACAAACTTAGGGAGGAGGCTTCTGATGTTAACATGCATGAAACCAAGGCTTTTACGGTTACAGAAGTCAACAAATGAGAGTGCCTGGGGAATAAGAGTGGTGCTGGGGACTACAGGGCCTGGGTTAACCTCTACATCACCTGAGGAACAGAGGAGGAGTAGGATAATGGTACGGCTAAAGGCTATAAGAACTGGTTGTCTAGTGCGTTCGGAACCGAGAGTTAAAGGAGCAGATTTCTGGGCATTGAATAATAGATTCAAGGTATAATGTACAGACAAGGGTATGGTAGAATGTGAGTACAGTGGAGGTAAAACGAGGCATTGAGTGACAATGAGAGAGGTTTTGTCTGTAGAGGCACCAGTTAAGCCAGGTGAGGTCACCGCATGTGTCACCGCATTTGGGACAAAGGGCTATCTAAGGCATATTGGGCAGGGCTGGGGGCTCTACAGTGAAATAAGACAATAATAACTAACCAAAACAGCAATAGACAAGGCATATTGACATTAGGGAGAGACATGTGTAGCCGACTGATCATAGGGTCCAATGAGTAGCAATAGGTGAGTCAGGGAGCCGTTCAGTAATCGCTACTACGCTAGGCGAACTGGAGACACAGCGACTCAGACAGCTAGCGGGCCGGGGCTAGCAGATGGGCCTTCGGCGACGTCGCAACAGAAGAGCCTGTTGAAACCACCTTGGACGATTACGTCGGCAGACCAGTCATGCTGGATCGGCGGGGCTCTGTGTTGGCAGTAAAGGGTCCAGGCCATTTGGCAAAAGAGGTATTGTAACCCAATAATTAGCTGGTGGACCTCTTTGGATAGCCAGGAGATGGGCCTAGCTCAATGCTAACTGGTGCTTGCTTCGGGACAGAGACGTTAGCCAGGAGTAGCCACTTGGATTGCAGCTAGCTAGCTGCAATGATCTGGTGTAAAGGTTCAGAGCTTGCGGTAGGAATCCGGAGATGAGGTAGAGAAAAAGCATTCCGATATGCTCTGGGTTAATATCGCACTGTGCAGACTGGCAGGTATTGACCGAGCTGAGGCTGGCTGGTGTCCGAGTTAACGGTGTAGACCTTAACTGACTAGTAGCTAGTTGGATGGAGCTAGCACTGTGCAGATCTGTACCACATTGGGTAAGGCGGGTTACAGGAGAGTATATTCAGTCCGTAGATGGAAAGTGAGATTAAAATATATCTGAAAAAAAATGAGGAAAACAATATTTACAAGGGACAGGACAGGACAAGACAAAACACACGTCCCGACTGCTACCCCATCTTGGATGTGACAAGGCATGCAAACTATCACAGATTACAAAGGGAAACCCTGCTGTGAGCTGTCAATTGAAGCGACTCTACCAAACAAGCTAAATATTTTCCATGCACGCTTTGAGGCTAGCAACATTGAACTATGCATGAGAGCACCAGCTGTTCTGGACGACTGTGTGATAATGCTCTCCGTAGCCAATGTGAGTAAGGCCGCAGGACCAGATACAAGGCCGCAGGGCCAGACAGATTACCAGGACGCGTACTCAGAGCATGCGCTGACCAGCTGGCAAGTGTCTGCACTGATAATTTCAAACTCTCCCTGACAGTCTGTAATACCTACATGGTTCAAGTTACCACCATAGTCCCTGTGTCCAATAACGCCAACGTAACCTATCTGTAGCCATGAAATGCTTTGAAAGGCTGGTCATGGCTCACAACACCATCATCCCGGAAACCCTAGACCCACTCCAACTTGCATAACACAACAACAGATCAGCAGATGAAGCAATCTCTATTGCACTAAACACTGCCCTTTCCCACCTGGACAAAAGATAAACTTAAGTGAAAATGCTTTTTATTGACTACAGTTCAGCGTTCAACAACATTGTGCCCTTCAAGCTCATCGCTAAGCTAAGGACCCTGGATTTAACACCACCCTCTGCAACTGGATGCTGGACTTCCAGGTGGTGAGGTTAGGCAACAACACATCCACCACGCTGACCCTCAACAAGGGGGCCCCTCAGTGATGCGTGCTTATTCCCCTCCTGTACTCCCTGTTCACCTTCGACTACGTGCCCGCGCACGACTCCAACACCATCATTAAGTTTGCAGACGACACGACAGTGGTAGGCCTGATCACCAATGACGATAAGACAGCCTAAAGCAAGGAGGTCCAGAGACCTGGCAGTGTGGTGCTAGGACAACAACCTTTCATTCAACGTCAGCAAGACAAACGAGCCGATCGTGGCATACAGGACACGGAGGGCCGAGCACGCCCCCATTCAAATAGACAGGGCTGTTGTGGAGCAGGTCGAGAGCTTGAAGTTCCTCAGTGTTCATATCACTAAGGGACTATCATGATCCACACACATCAACACGGTCGTGAAGACGGCACGACAACGCTTCTTCCCGCTCAGGAGGCTGAAAAGATTCGGCAAGGCCCCGAGATTCTCAAACATTTCTACAGCTGCACCATTGAGATGTGGTGCCAGGACAACAACCTCTCCCTCAATGTGAGCAAGACAAAGGAGCTGATTGTGGACTACAGGAAAAGGTGGGCCGAACAGGCCCCCATAAACATCGAAGGGGCTGTAGTGGAGCAGGTCGAGAGTTTCAAGTTCCTTGGTGTCCACATCACAAATTAACTATCATGGTCCAAACACACCAAGCCAGTTGTGAAGAGGGCACTACAACACCTTTTCCCCCTCAGGAGACTGAAAATATATGGCATGGGTCCCCAGATCCTCAAAGTTCTACAGCTGCACCATCGAGAGCATCCTGACAGGTTGCATCACCGCCTGGTATGGCAACTGCTCAGCACCTGAAAAGACAGAACAAATATTATGGCTGAACTCAAATGTGCTGATTGATAAAATACCTGTATTTATGGAAAAGATGTTTGAAAAGGGTATTTTGTTCTTAATTGATATTGTAAATTGGAATGGTAGAGTTATGTCCTTCATGGAGTTATCAGAATTGTATGGGAAGGTCTGCTCAATCCAAGAGTACAACCAAATGATTACAGCATTACCCCAAAAATGGAGGAGGCAGGTGGCAGCGGGAGGAGGTAGGGTACTTGTCTGTCTGCCCAATATAAAGGTTCAAAACTGGCGGAGGAATAAAAATAGCATAAATAGGAAAGTATACAAATCAAATCAAATGTATTTATGAAGCCCTTCTTACATCAGCTGATATCTCAAAGTGCTGTACAGAAACCCAGCCTAAAACCCCATAGAGCAAGCAATGCAGGAGTAGAAGCACGGTGGCTAGGAAAAACTCCCTAGAAAGGCCAGAACCAAGGAAGAAACCTAGAGAGGAACCAGACTATGAGTGGTGGCCAGTTCTCTTCTGGCTGTGCCGGGTGGAGATTATAACAGAACATGGCCGAGATGTTCAAATGTTCAAAGATGACCAGCAGGGTCAAATAATAATAATCACAGTGGTTGTCGAGGGTGCAACAGGTCAGCACCTCAGGAGTAGATGTCAGTTGGCTTTTCATAGCCGATCATTCAGAGTATCTCTACCACTCCTGCTGTCTCTAGAGAGTTGAAAACAGCAGGTCTGGGACAGGTAGCACGTCCGGTGAACAGGTCAGGGTTCCATAGCCGCAGGCAGAACAGTTGAAACTGGAGCAGCAGCATGGCCAAGTTGACTGGGGACAGCAAGGAGTCATCATGCCAGGTAGTCCTGAGGCATGGTCCTAGGGCTCAGGTCCTCCGAGAGAGAGAAAGAAAGAGAGAAAGGGAGTGAGCGAATTAGAGAGAGCATACTTAAGTTCACACAGGACACCGGATAAGACAGGAGAAATACTCCAGATATAACAGACTGACCCCAGCCCCCCGACACAAACTACTGCATCATAAATACTGGAGGCCGAGACAGGAGGGGTCAGGAGACACTGTGGTCCCATCCGATGATACCCCCGGACAGGGCCAAACAGGCAGGATATAACCCCACCCACTTTGCCAAAGCACAGCCCCCACACCACTAGAGGGATATCTTCAACCACCAACTTACCATCCTGAGATAAGGCCGAGTTTAGCCCACAAAGATCTTCGCCACGGCACAACCCAAGGGGGGGGGGGGGGGGGGGGGGGGGGCGCCAACCCAGACAGGAAGATCACGTCAGTGACTCAACCCACTCAAGTGACACACCCCTCCTAGGGACGGCATGGAAGAGCACCAGTAAGCCAGTGATTCAGCCCCTGTAATAGGGTAAATAAATCCCAGTGGAGAGAGGGGAACCGGCCAAGCAGAGACAGCATGGGCGGTTCGTTGCTCCAGAGCCTTTCCATTCACCTTCACACTCCTGGGCCAGACTACACTCAATCATATGACCCACTGAAGAGATGAGTCTTCAGTAAAGACTTAAAGGTTGAGACCGAGTCTGCGTCTCTCACATGCGTAGGCAGACCATTCTATAAAAATGGAGCTCTATAGGAGAAAGCCCTGCCTCCAGCTGTTTGCTTAGAACTTCTAGGGACAGTTAGGAGGCCTGCATCTTGTGACCGTAGCGTACGTGTAGGTATGTACAGCAGGACCAAATCGGAAAGATAGTTAGGAGCAAGCCCATGTAATGCTTTGTAGGTTAGCAGTAAAACCTTGAAATCAGCCCTAGCCTTAACAGGAAGCCAGTGTTCCTTTTTTTTTGCGTGGATTCCGCGAGTGCTAGCTGGCTGTACTACAGACACCTGTCGTCGTTGTGGGAACGACTCATTGTTATCTTTTCGTAAAAAAACTGATTTCAGTATAGAGACAATCTGGATACCAAGCAGATCCTGAGGGAAATCGACGAGTACCAACATCTTTACGCTATGGTGGAAAAACATACTCCTTCGTGGAAAGATCCGACCACCTCACAAAATAACTTTAACCCGACAAAAAAAGAAAAACAGATTAATCTACAGACATGGACAATTTACTTACCATTGAGGTAGAGGCTAGTGCTCTGGCTGGAATCCATGCAACAATGGAAAAGTTGTGTGAGGAGGTAGCAGGGCTGAGGGGGAGTTTGGAGTTCAGCCAGAGTGAAATTCTCAAGCTCCAAAGAGAAAACAAGACACTACACGATTCCAACATGGATTGTCTACTCAGGGAAAACAGGGTGATGAAGAAGACGCTACTAGACATACAAAGTCGTAGCATGCGTAAAAATCATATTTTTTCTGGTAATCCTCAGGACTCATCCAATAATCCAGAGGGTGCAATCAGAGAATTCATGAAATACGCATTGAAACTTCCTATAGAGACTGTAAACAAGGTGGCTTTCCACCGAGTACAGAGACTTGGAGCTCGGAGCGACAAGACCAAGGGTCCCCGACCAATCATCGCAAAATTTGAACACTACCAACAAAAGGAGCTGATCAAAAGCAGAGGAAGGGAGCTTAAAGGGACCAAATTCGGTCTCAATGACCAATTTCCAAAGGAGATAAACAAACGTCGTAAGAGACTCTATCCGGTACAAAGACAACAAAGGAAGGATGGTAGGCGTGCCTTTATCATTGTGGACAAACTCTTTATAGATGGACAGCTATTCCGAGACAGCTCCATAACACCGTGGCTGTACTAAATTCTACAGGGACTTCAGGTTACAAAAAAAAGAAGGTATGGGAACTGTTTAAAATATCTGAACATTATGAAGTGGATATGAACACACACGTACTCAACTACATGCTTGCCTACACAAACGGACTTATACACACACACACACACACCTGATCTCGCTCTCTTCTCTCACTCTCTCTTTCTCTCTTTTCTCTTCTCTCCCTCTCTATTGTCGAGAACTGTTTTATATGTGTTTGTTGTTTGTCTATCTTTTTTATGTGTTTGTCTACAAGTTGATATATAATTACAACATGCAAGGGGAAGATATCAAAATAGGGGCATTGGGGAATAATAACATCTTGTATGGAATACATTTGTACTGTAGTGAAGCCGTCTCTAGAGTAATGCAAAGTCTCTTTCATGATCATGTGAAACGTCAATTGCTATGGAAATGCTGGGATGTGTTTTTCAATTATCTTAAAGGTAATTATGATGCAACTATGATGGTGATACGATATGGATTACAATTATGAATATTAAGGCTATAAGCACTACATGTTACACACATAGACACTCAAACATGCAAATTGGAGTTATTATTTATTTGGACATCACACATTTTAGTCTTACTCTTATACAGACATCATACACACTCTCATTATATCATATCCAATATCATACACATCAACCTACTCAGATTTGTTACACACATAATTTGTCTCAATTTTCTAACATCTGTGGCATTGGCTCACAGGCAAACAGGCAAGAGAATAAAACAAATATTGCTAGAACCTATTTCTTGAATTCTAAATATCAGACATTTGAAAGCTCTAGTTTTGACCTTCATAATACCTCTGATGGCAATAACTTTACAAGCACTAATTGTGGTCAATTTAGCCTGAGAATAGTATCTAGTTATGGTAAGCGGTGAAATAAGTATAGCTAGTTATAATTGTAACGGTTTGGTAGATTATAAAAAAAGATGATCAGTCTTTACATGGCTAAAAGAAAAGGAATATAACATATACTGTTTACAGGAAACTCACTCTACATCCTTAGATGAAGTTGTGTGTAAAAAGGAATGGGGTGGTGAAATAATTTTCTGTCATGGACAAAGGAGCTCAAAGGGTGTGATGATATTAATTAACAAAAATGTTGATCTGAATGTGCAAATAATCAGGAATGATTCACAAGGAAGGTGGATCCTTTTGAATATGAAAGTGGACGAAAAAGAGATTTGGCTCATTAATCTATATGATCCAAATCAGGATGATCCACACTTCTTCGAAAACATTTATACCAATTTATTGAACTTACAAGTCATTATGGTCATTATGGTAGGAGACTATAACACAGTGTTAAGTACCTCAATGGACCGTAAAGGTAATCACTCTACAAACTATCATCACCGTGCCCTTAAGGAAATCAGAAATATTATGGACACATTAGAAATAGTGGATATTTAGAGACTAAAAAACCCCGACCTAGTGAGATATACATGGAGGAGACTTAATCAAGCTAGTCGTCTTGACTACTTTCTTGTTTTAATAGGAGACAGAATGCGATCGGATCATCATCTAATTGGCATTCACATAACTCATAGATTTTCCACGTGGACGGTGATATTGGAAATTTTATCAAAATTTACTGGAGGACAACTTGTTTTTAACTAAGACAAAATAATTTATAACTGAATTTTTCCAGTATACTATAGGTTCAGCAAATCCCCTTATTGTTTGGGATACCTTTAAATGTACCTTCAAGGGTCATTCAATTCAATATTCATCAATAATAAAAAAGCAGTTTCTGGCTAAAGAAACAAGACTAACAAGGGAAATCCATGAACTAATTGTACAGGTAGATAGCAATAAAAACAATACTACAGAGATACAAAATAAGTCAGAGGAAAAACAAAAAGAACTTGAGGAACTTATTCAAGAACGATCTAATGTAATCTATTACAAAAATAAAGCAAACTGGATGGAATATGGAGAAAAATGCACAAAATTCTTCCTGAATCTCCAATACAGGAACGCTAACAAAGAGAAAGAAACTTGTTACTGAAGATGGAGTCATCTATGATTCTCTGAATGATATTTTAACCTTTTGTCAATAGGGGGAGCTGTTAGCACTATTTTTTTCTTGACGTTTCCAAATTAAACTGCCTCGTACTCAATTCTTGCTCGTACAATATGCATATTATTATTATTATTGGATAGAAAACACTCTCTAGTTTCTAAAACCGTTTGAATTATGTCTCTGAGTGAAACAGAACTCATTCTGCAGCACTTTTCCTGCCAGGGAGTGAGATTTCAGAAATCTCGGCCTCTGTTCCCAGGTCAGTTTATAAGTCCCTGTGAACGCTGTGGGGCTACAAACACTGCCTACGCCTTCCTCTAGATGTCAGTAAGTGGTGACAATTTGAATGGAGTCGATTGCGCAATCTGGGACCTTATATTAGAGCCTGGGGCGGAAGTGCCTTTCTTTTCAGCCGTGCGCTCGACGCAGAGTGGACGTCGGACTGGCCTCCTTCCAAGCTTTGGTTTAGCCACTTCTATATCCCCGGTCATGTTTTTATTCGTTATAGGTGTTAAAGACATCATAAGGTAGTTAATTTAAACCGATTTATAGCAATTTATATCCGTTTATTGCGATTTTCTGGCATTTCTTTGTGACGCACTTTCAAGAGTTGGACACTTTTCCGGTCCATGCCGAACGTTAGTGGCCATTTCGACAGGACAAGAGGACATCTTTCGACCAAAAGACGATTAGACCGGGGAAAGGACACCTTGCCCAAGATTCTGATGGAAGCTCAGCTAATAGTAAGAACTATTTATGCTGATAAATCGTTGTTCTGTTGAAAAATGTTAAACGCATATGTCGCCATTTTTTTTTGGGTAGCTTCGCTTTAGCGCACCCTGTATTGCGCAGTAAGGATAATTTAAAAAATGTAATTCAGCGATTGCATTAAGAACTAATTTGTCTTTCAATTGCTGTCCAACTTGTATTTTTTTAGTCAAGTTTATGAATAGTTTTCGATAAAAATAGGTGTCTTTCCAAGATGGCGCCGGGCAGATTGCTTGAGTAGTTGGACAGTATTTCCATTGTGTAAGCACGATTTGTGCCGCTAAATATGCACATTTTCGATCAAACTCTATATGGATTGTGTAATATGATGTTACAGGACTGTCTTCTGAAGAATTCTGAGAAGGTTAGTGAAAAAATTAATATATTTTGGTGGTGAAAACGTTATCGCTATTTTTGCCTTGAATCAATGCTGGGGTAATGATTGCACTTGTGGTATGCTAATATAACGATTTATTGTGTTTTCGCTGTAAAACACTTAGAAAATCTGAAATATTGTCTGGATTCGCAAGATCTGTGTTTTTCTATTGCTGTACGCTGTGTATTTTTAAGAAATGTTTTATGATGAGTAATTAGGTAATACACGTTGCTCTCTGTAGTTATTCTAGTCGAGTTGTGATGGTGGCTGCAATGGTAAACTATGATTTATACCTGAAATATGCACATTTTTCTAACAAAACCTATGCTATACAATAAATATGTTATCAGACTGTCGTCTCATGAGGTTGTTTCTTGGTTAGTGGCTATTTATATCTTTATTTGGTCGTGTGATAGCTAGTGATGGAGTCAAAAACTGGTGGAGTAAAAAAAAAAGTGTCTTTTGCTAACGTGGTTAGCTAATAGATTTACATATTGTGTCTTCCCTGTAAAACATTTTAAAAATCAGAAATGATGGCTTGATTACCAAGATGTGTATCTTTCATCTGGTGTCTTGGACTTGTGATTTAATGATATTTAGATGCTACTATTTACTTGTGACGCTATGCTAGCTATGCTAGTCAGCTTTTTTACTGGTGGGGGTGGTGGGGGGTGCTCCCGGACCCGGGTTTCTGAGGAAGTAGAAGTTAAAAGAGGAAGCCAATTATTTTAGGCAGATGTTCTCTTTTCCGTCTCATCCTCTCCCACTGAATGAAGTGAAAATGTGAGGCTATTAAATCCTTTCAGTCTGGAAAAAACCCAGGGCTTGATGGCATACCGGTAGAGGAATATCAAGTATTTTTTGATATACTAAAAGCTCCATTGTTAGATTGTTTTAACTACTCCTATAGAAATGGTAGTCTGTCAGGTACTCAGCAGGAAGGTCTGATTTCTCTATTATTAAAACAAGACCCAGATGGCAAATATAAAGACCCAGTCTATCTAAAAAACTGGAGGCCCCTTACACTTCAATGTTGTGATGCAAAAATACTAGCAAATTGCATAGCACTCAGAATTAAAAGGGTTTTTACCAGGTATTGTTCATCCTGATCAGACAGGTTATTTACATGGACGATACATTGGAGATAATATACGACAACTAATAGAAATAATAGAACATCATGAAACATATAAGAAGCCAGGAATGGTATTTATAGCGGATATTGAAAAGGCATTTGATAAAGTAAGACTGGATTTTATTTATAAATGCCTGGATTTTTTCAATTTCGGTAATTCTCTTATAAAATGGGTAAAAATAATGTATAGCAACCCCAGGTGTAAAATAGTAAATAACGGCTACTTCTCAGAGTTTTGAATTGTCAAGAGGAGTTAAACAAGGGTGTCCGCTGTCACCATATCTATTCGTTATGGCCATCGAAATGATAGCTATTAACCTCTAACGAGCCTCAACCCCGGATCCGGGATCACCCCCCACCCCCCCCACACTGATTAGCATCGCTAGCATAGCGTCACAATTAAATAGTAGCATCTAAATATCATTAAATCACAAGTCCAAGCCACCTAATGAAAGATACAGATCTTGTGAATAAAGCCACCATTTCAGATTTTTAAAATGTTTTACAGGGAAGACACAATATGTAAATCTATTAGCTAACCACGTTAGCAAAGGACACGATTTTTTTACTCCCAACAGCTTTTTCCTGCGTCAGTAGCTATCACTAATTCGACTAGATAAAAATATATATAGCCACTAACCAAGAAACAACTTCATAATATGACAGTCTGATAACATATTTATGGTATAGCATAGTTTTTTTGGGGAAAAATGTGCATTTTTCAGGTATAAATCACAGTTCTACATTGCAGCTGCAATCTGAAATAGTGCTGACCCAGCCAGAACAATTACAGAGACCAACGTCATATAACGAATTACTCATCTTAAAACATTTCAGAAAAATACACAGCGTACAGATATTGAAAGCCCAACATCTGGTGAATCCAAACAATATTTCAGATTTATTAAATGTTTTATAACGAAAACAAAATGTAGCGCTAAATTAGCATAGCTATACAAGGCAGATTCGGCTAGGCGCCCACGGTCAGTTCACATGCACAACAGATATGATATAACATCGTAAATTGGGTCTTACTATGGCTGATCTTTCATCAGAATGTTGATCAAAGTGTCCTTTGTCAAGATGAGTCGTTGGTTCCGTTCAGAAATCTTCCTTTCCCACTCCATTTAGCACAGGTACCGGTCGAGTGGCACAGATCTCTCAAATGTAAATAAATTGTGACAACGGAACACCGCAAAACTCCCAAAAAAATTCAAATAATCTGATTAAACTATATTGAAAAAACATACATTACGATGATATGGTCACATGTATCAAACAAAATTCGACACGGAGATAGTTTTCATCCATAACGCCAGCAAAACAGTACACAATCGCAGCTCCAACTCGTGCGAATCAGCAAACCGGAAGTTGTCGGTCACGCCAAAGAAATAGGTCTTATTTCACGTCAGTACCAGATAAACAAAGAATTTCTCCTCTGACGTCTTCTTGACACCCAGAGGAAGGCGAATGAGGTGTGTTTCGGGTCATAGGGGGCACGACCATATATAGGCAGAGCTTTGAAGCCAGCATAACACATCTTGATTTTATGTTCTTGGTCATGGAAAGTGCTGTGAAATGACTTCTGTATCACTCAGAGACAAAATTGAAACGGTTTTAGAAACTAGAGATTGTTTTCTTTCCAATGGTATTATTTATATGCATGTAGTAAGAGCAATAATTGAATAAGAGGCAGTTTAATCTGTTGAGCAAATTATGCTAATGGGAAAATAGCACCCCCTGTATTCTCAAGAAGTTAAAATCAGATCCAATAACAACATTAGAGGATTAAAAATCCAAGGCTTAAAAACAAAGGTGTCCATGTATGCCGATGACTCAAGTTTTATGTTAAGTCCGCAAGCTAGATCCCTGCAATGTTTCATTAAAGATCTAGATAACTTTTCTGTACTCTATGGACTAAAACCTAATTATGATAAGTGTACAATATTACATATTGGATCCTTAAAAAATACAACTTTTACATTACCTTGCAGCTTACCTATAAAATAGGCTGATGGTGAAGTAGACATACTCACCATTCATATCACAAAAGATATAAATAAGCTCTCCACAATGAATTTCAATAGAAACTTGTAAAAATAGACAAGATCCTGCAACCATGGAGAGGTAAACACATGTCTATTTATGGAAAAATTGCCCTGATTAACTGCTTAGTTATATCTCAGTTTACTCACTTACTTATGGCGCTGCCTACTCCTGATGATTGGTTTTTCAAATCATATGAGCAAAAAAATATTTTGCTTTATCTGGGACGCTAAGCCAGACAAAATAAAACGAGCCTATCTATATAATGAATATGAATTGGCTGGGTTGAGATTATTAAATATAAAAGCACTAAACCTCTCTCTAAAAGCTTCACTCATTCAAAAGTTTTATTTGAACCCTAAATGGTTGTCAAGTAGATTAATAAGAAAAGCTCATCCATTGTTTAAAAATTGCCTTTTTGCCTTTGTGCAGGTTGCCATGTCTCATTTTCGATTAATTGAAAATGCTACTTTTTTCCAAAGTATCTGTCTTTTTCAAACAAGCATTGCAGAGCTGGCTACAATTTCAATTTCATCCCCCTGAAAAGATACAACAAATATTATGGCTGAATTCAAATGTGCTGGTTGATAAAATACCTGTATTTATGGGAAAGATGTTTAAAATTTGTATTTTGTTCTTAAATGATATTGTAATGGTAGAGTTATGTCCTTCATGGAGTTATCAGAATTGTACGGGAAGGTCTGCTCAATCCAGGAGTACAACCAATTGATTACAGCATTGCCCCAAAAATGGAGGAGGTGGGTGGCAGCGGGAGGAGGTAGGGAACTGGTCTGTCTGCCCAATATAAAGGATCAAAACTGGCGGAGGAATAAAAATAGCATAAATAGAAAGTATACCAGTTTCATTTGAGGACCAGGATGTTGACAACTGTGCCATACAGATTGCAAAATAGTTGGGAAGAGATTTTTGATGTACCGATTCCATGGTACAGGGTGTATGAGCTGATATATAAAACAACGCAAGATTCAAGACTTCGTGCTTTTCAGCTAAAATTAATATATAGAATTCTTGCCACCAACAAAATGTTGAATATTTGGGGCATAAAATCATCGAACCTCTGCAGATTTTCTTGTGAGGATACAGAATCAATAGACCATTTATTTTGGTATTGCCCTCAGGTAGCCTGTTTCTGGTCTCAGGTTCAGGAATGGCTGAAAATGCATAGCATTGATATAAAATTGACCCTAGAAATAGTACTGTTAGGAGATCTGGAGAGACCGGGTAAGTCAATTACTAATATACCAATACTCTTAGTAAAAGTATTTATCTTCAACATGCAATCTGTAGATTCTATTCGATTAGATAGATTGAAATTGTACGTTAAACATCATAGCATAGTTGAAAGATATGTGTTGCGTAGATACACCAAGTGGGTGGCCAGCAGTGATAGATGGGATGGGCTGAGGGAAGCTGAGGGTTGGTATGTGGAATTGGAGACAAGTGGGAGTGGAGTTGCTGTGTGAGAGAGAGAATGATGGTCAAAAGATAAAGGAGAAAAAAAGTCAAAATAAAACATAATAAAAGTACATTTGAATGACACTAAGTGGTAGTGTTTTTACAACTAATGCCGGTTTGCCTGAGGCTGATGCCGTGCAGGTGTTTGTACACATGCATATACACACACTCTCATTCAAATAAACACATACAAGAACACACACATACATGTAATAGTGCCAGACATGCACAAACATATACAGTTGGCATTGCTGTTATGATTTTAGTTGTCCTTGATGTCCTTTGTTTTAAATGTATTATTTAATTTTATTATTATTTTTGCATTGTTGTTTGCTGTTTTCTTCTGTTTTTTCCTTTTTTCTCTTTAGTTCATTCTCTTGGTTGTTGGTGCATTGGGGGGGGGGGGTTCTTGGGGGGTGGGGAATTGAATTAATTGTATTTTTTTGGGGGGGGGGGGGGGGGGGGGCTGTGGGAGGGGTCTCGAATGTTTGAGGGACAGCTATTTGGGAACTGTGGGGGGGATCTTGGAGGGTTCGGTTTCACGTTCTTTGGCCTGGTGGTAGATTTGTCAACGTGCCCTTGAGCAGGGCATTGACCCAGGATGCTTCTGTGTATCGCTCTGAATGGGAATCTGTTGGATGACTGGTATGATGTAGTTGTTGAGCGGCTTCACTGCAAGTATATTGTATGTTTCGAATATTCAATAAATAAATTCTTCTTATTATTATTTTTTTTAACTGCTCGGCATCTGACCGTAAGGCGTTACAGAGAGTAGGGCGTTTGGCCCAGTACATTACTGGGGCCGAGCTCCCTGCCATCCAGGAACTCTATACCAGGCAGTGTCCGAGGAAGGCCCTAAAAATTGTCAGACTCCAGCCACCCAAGACATAGACTGTTCTCTCTGCTACCGTACGGCAAGCAGTACCGATGCACCACGTCTGGAACCAACAGGACCCTGAACAACTTCTACCACCAAGCTAGTTAAATAGTTAACCAATAGCTACACGGAATATCTGCATTGACCCTTTTTGCAACTCTTTTGACTCATCACAAACGCTGCTGTTCCTTATTATTTACTATCCCATTGCCTAGTCACTTTATCCCAACCTACAGTATATGTACATATCTACCTCAATTATCTCGTACAACTGCATACTGGTACCCAGTATATATAGCCAAGTTATCGTTACTCATTGTGTTTTTATTTTTCTATTTATAACCTGGGTGTTTTTTTTAACGCACAACGCAAAGTGGAGTGCCTGGATACAGCCATTAGCCGTGGTATATTTGCCATATACCACATCCCCTCGGAACTTATTGCTTAATTATTTCTCATGTTATTATTTGTCTACTTTTCAAGTTTTCAACTATTTCTCATTTTTTCTCAATGGATTGTTGGAAATGGCCTGTAAGTAAGCATTTCACTGTTAGTCTACACCTGTTGTTTACGAAGAATGTGACAAATACAATTTGATTTGTAGTAGATGTTTTCAAATGCTGAAAAAAAGAACATTTTGAAAACATGGCTGGTTTGATAATGGTGTTCCTTTGAAATTCATATGTGCAGTATACTGAAATGGCACTTGGATGAAAGGTTATGTAGACAACTGGTGGAGTTCAACTTCTCATGTGGATTAATTCGCTTGCTTATTGGTGAAATTCTAAACCTGCAACAGGTCACACAGTTAATGAGATTCAATGGCCTTATGCTGCAAAGTGAGGAAGGGTATGAACATATGAAACTTAAGGTTAATTAACACAGAATGCACTTATAGAAGTGGATGGCTTTTTACATGAACTTCTCTTATCTTTTCTGAACCTATGGGCCCTGGTTGAAAGTAGTGCACAATATATGGAATAAAATGCCATTTGAGAAGCAGCCCAAATCTGTCCCC